>NC_051176.1:189543724-189595889 GCF_013339695.2 Rhipicephalus sanguineus
AAAGAGCAAGACAGAGGAACAATAAAGACAACGAACGAAATAGAGTGAGAGAGAAAGAGATAGAAAGAAAGAGACAAAAAGAGATAGGAAAAGAGAGCAAGACAGAAGGTGAAGAGAGTACATTGAAATAGAAGGAGAAATTGAGTGAGAGAGAAGAGACAAGAAAAAGAGACAACAAAATAGAAAAGAAATAGAGCAAGACAGAAAAAGAAATGAGAGGAAAGAAAAAGAGATAGAAAGAAAGAGACAGAAAAGATAGAACGAAAGACAAAAAAGAGAGGAAAATAGACAAGACAGAAGAAGAAAGAAGAGAGGAACAAAGAAAGACAACGAACGAAATAGAGTGATAGAGAGAAGAGATAGAAAGAAAGAGGCAAAAAAGAGATAGAAAAAGAGAGCAAGACCTAACAAAAAGAGGAACAAGAAAGACAACGAACGAAATAGAGTGAGAGAGAAAGAGATAGAAACTAAAGAGACAAAAACGAGATAGGAAAAAGAGAGCAAGACAGAAGAAAGAAGAGAGGTACATTGAAATAGAGAGAAAGAAATTGAGTGAGGAGAGAGAAAGAGACAAGTAGAAAGAGACACAAAAAAGAGGTAGAAGAAGGAGAGCAAGCCAGAAAAAAGAAAGAAGGAGAGGAACAAAGAAATGCAGGGAAAGAAATTGAGTGAGACAGAAAGAAATAGAACGAAAGAGACAAAAAAGAGATGGAAAAAGAGAGCAAGACAGAAGAAGAAAGAAGGAGAGGAACAAAGAAAGACAACGAACGAAATAGAGTGAGAGAGAAAGAGATAGAAAGAAAGAGACAGAAAAGAGATAGGAAAAAGAGAGCAAGACAGAACAAGAAAGAGAGGTACAAAGAAAGACAACGAACGAAATAGTGAGAGAGAAAGAGATAGAAAGAAAGAGGCAAAAAAGAGATAGGAAAAAGAGAGCAAGACAGAGGAACAAAGAAAGACAACGAACGAAATAGAGTGAGAGAGAAAGAGATAGAAAGAAAGAGACAAAAAAGAGATAGGAAAAAGAGAGCAAGACAGAAGAAAGAGAGGTACATTGAAATAGAGAGAAAGAAATTGAGTGAGAGAGAAAGAGACAAGTAGAAAGAGACACAAAAAAGAGGTAGAAAGAAGAGAGCAAGACAGAAAAAGAAAGAAGGAGAGGAACAAAGAAATGCAGGGAAAGAAATTGAGTGAGACAGAAAGAAATAGAACGAAAGAGACAAAAAAGAGATGGAAAAAGAGAGCAAGACAGAAGAAGAAAGAAGGAGAGGAACAAAGAAAGACAACGAACGAAATAGAGTGAGAGAGAAAGAGATAGAAAGAAAGAGACAGAAAAGAGATAGGAAAAAGAGAGCAAGACAGAACAAGAAAGAGAGGTACAAAGAAAGACAACGAACGAAATAGTGAGAGAGAAAGAGATAGAAAGAAAGAGACAAAAAAGAGATAGGAAAAAGAGAGCAAGACAGAAGAAAGAGAGGTACATTGAAATAGAGAGAAAGAAATGAGTGAGAGAGAAAGAGGCAAGTAGAAAGAGACACAAAAAAAGAGGTAGAAAGAAAGAAGAGAGCAAGACAGAAAAAGAAAGAAGGAGAAGGAACAAAGAAATGAGGGAAAGAAATTGAGTGAGACAGAAAGAAATAGAACGAAGAGACAAAAAAGAGATGGAAAAAGAGAGCAAGACAGAAGAAGAAAGAAGGAGAGGAACAAAGAAAGACAACGAACGAAATAGAGTGAGAGAGAAAGAGATAGAAAGAAAGAGACAGAAAGAGATAGGAAAAAGAGAGCAAGACAGAACAAGAAAGAGAGGTACAAAGAAAGACAACGAACGAAATAGTGAGAGAGAAAGAGATAGAAAGAAAGAGGCAAAAAAGAGATAGGAAAAAGAGAGCAAGACAGAGGAACAAAGAAAGACAACGAACGAAATAGAGTGAGAGAGAAAGAGATAGAAAGAAAGAGACAAAAAAGAGATAGGAAAAAGAGAGCAAGACAGAAGAAAGAGAGGTACATTGAAATAGAAGAAAAGAAATTGAGTGAGAGAGAAAGAGACAAGTAGAAAGAGACACAAAAAAGAGGTAGAAAGAAGAGAGCAAGACAGAAAAAGAAAGAAGGAGAGGAACAAAGAAATGCAGGGAAAGAAATTGAGTGAGACAGAAAGAAATAGAACGACAGAGAGACAAAAAAGAGATGGAAAAAGAGAGAGACAGAAGAAGAAAGAAGGAGAGGAACAAAGAAAGACAACGAACGAAATAGAGTGAGAGAGAAGAGATAGAAAGAAAGAGACAGAAAAGAGATAGGAAAGAGAGAGCAAGACAGAACAAGAAAGAGAGGTACAGAAAGACAACGACACCGAATATAGTGAGAGAAGGCAAGAGATAGAGATAGAAGAAGCAGGCAAAAAGAGATAGGAAAAAGAGAAGCAAGACAGAGGAACCACGAAAGACACAACGAACGAACATAGAGTGAGGAGAGAAAGAGGATAGGAAAGAAAGAGACAAAAAAGAGATAGGAAAAAGAGAGCAAGACAGAAGAAAGAGAGGTACATGAAATAAGAGAGAAAAAATTGAGTGAGAGAGAAAGAGACAAGTAGAAAGAGACACAAAAAAGAGGTAGAAAGAAGAGAGCAAGACAGAAAAAGAAAGAAGGAGAGGAACAAAGAAATGCAGGGAAAGAAATTGAGTGAGACAGAAAGAAATAGAACGAAAGAGACAAAAAAGAGATGGAAAAAGAGAGCAAGACAGAAGAAGAAAGAAGGAGAGGAACAAAGAAAGACAACGAACGAAATAGAGTGAGAGAGAAAGAGATAGAAAGAAAGAGACAGAAAAGAGATAGGAAAAGAGAGCAAGACAGAACAAGAAAGAGAGGTACAAAGAAAGACAACGAACGAAATAGTGAGAGAGAAAGAGATAGAAAGAAAGAGACAAAAAAGAGATAGGAAAAAGAGAGCAAGACAGAAGAAAGAGAGGTACATTGAAATAGAGAGAAAGAAATTGAGTGAGAGAGAAAGAGACAAGTAGAAAGAGACACAAAAAAGAGGTAGAAAGAAGAGAGCAAGACAGAAAAAGAAAGAAGGAGAGGAACAAAGAAATGCAGGGAAAGAAATTGAGTGAGACAGAAAGAAATAGAACGAAAGAGACAAAAAAGAGATGGAAAAAGAGAGCAAGACAGAAGAAGAAAGAAGGAGAGGAACAAAGAAAGACAACGAACGAAATAGAGTGAGAGAGAAAGAGATAGAAAGAAAGAGACAGAAAAGAGATAGGAAAAAGAGAGCAAGACAGAACAAGAAAGAGAGGTACAAAGAAAGACAACGAACGAAATAGTGAGAGAGAAAGAGATAGAAAGAAAGAGGCAAAAAAGAGATAGGAAAAAGAGAGCAAGACAGAGGAACAAAGAAAGACAACGAACGAAATAGAGTGAGAGAGAAAGAGATAGAAAGAAAGAGACAAAAAAGAGATAGGAAAAAGAGAGCAAGACAGAAGAAAGAGAGGTACATTGAAATAGAGAGAAAGAAATTGAGTGAGAGAGAAAGAGACAAGTAGAAAGAGACACAAAAAAGAGGTAGAAAGAAGAGAGCAAGACAGAAAAGAAAGAAGGAGAGGAACAAAGAAATGCAGGGAAAGAAATTGAGTGAGACAGAAAGAAATAGAACGAAAGAGACAAAAAAGAGATGGAAAAAGAGAGCAAGACAGAAGAAGAAAGAAGGAGAGGAACAAAGAAAGACAACGAACGAAATAGAGTGAGAGAGAAAGAGATAGAAAGAAAGAGACAGAAAAGAGATAGGAAAAAGAGAGCAAGACAGACAAGAAGAGAGGTACCAAGAAAGACAACGAACGAAATAGTGAGAGAGAAAGAGATAGAAAGAAAGAGGCAAAAAAGAGATAGGAAAAAGAGAGCAAGACAGAGGAACAAAGAAAGACAACGAACGAAATAGAGTGATGAGAGAAAGAGATAGAAAGAAAGAGACAAAAAAGAGATAGGAAAAAGAGAGCAAGACAGAAGAAAGAGAGGTACATTGAAATAGAGAGAAAGAAATTGAGTGAGAGAGAAAGAGACAAGTAGTAAAGAGACACAAAAAAGACGGTAGAAAGAAGAGAGCCAAGACAGAAAAAGAACGAAGGAGAGGAACAAAGAAATGCAGGGAAAGAAATTGAGTGAGACAGAAAGAAATAGAACGAAAGCAGGACAAAAAAGAGATGGAAAAGAGAGCAAGGACAGAAGAAGAAAGAAGGAGAGGAACAAAGAAAGACAACGAACGAATAGAGTGAGAGAGAAAGAGATAGAAAGAAAGAGACAGAAAAGAGATAGGAAAAAGAGAGCAAGACAGAACAAGAAAAGAGAGGTACAAAGAAAGACAACGAACGAAATAGTGAGAGAGAAAGAGATAGAAAGAAAGAGGCAAAAAAAGAGATAGGAAAAAGAGAGCAAGACAGAGGAACAAAGAAGACAACGAACGAACTTAGAGTGAGAGAGAAGAGATAGAAGAAAGAGACAAAAAGAGATAGGAAAAAGAGAGTCAAGACAGAAGAAGAAAAGAAAGAGTAGGAACAAAGAAAGACAACGAACGAAAATAGATTGAGAGCGAAAGAGATAGAAAGAAAGAGGCCAAAAAGAGATAGGAAAAAAGAGAGCAAGACAGAGGAACAAAGAAAGACAACGAACGAAATAGAGTGAGAGAGAAAGAGATAGAAAGAAAGAGACAAAAAAGAGATAGGAAAAAGAGAGCAAGACAGAAGAAAGAGAGGTACATTGAAATCGAGAGAAAGAAATTGCGTGAGAGAGAAGAGACAAGTAGAAAGAGACACAAAAAGAGGTAGAACGAAGAGAGCAAGACAGAAAAGAAAGAAGGAGAGGAACAAAGAATGCAGGGGGAAAGAAATTGGAGTGAGACAGAAAGAAATAGAACGAAAGAGACAAAAAGAGATGGAAAAAGAGAACCCAGACAGAAGAAGAAAGAAGGAGAGGAACAAGAAAGACACAGAACGAAATCGAGGAGACGAGAAAGAGGATAGAAAGAAAGAGACAGAAAAGAGATAGGAAAAAGAGAGCAAGACAGAACAAGAAAGAGAGGTACAAAGAAAGACAACGAACGAATAGTGAGAGAGAAGAAGAGATAGAAAGAGAAAGAGACAGAAAGAGCTCGGGAAAAAGAGAGAGAGAACAGAACAAGAAAGAGAGAGGAACAAAGAAAGACAACGAACGAAATAGAGTGAGAGAGAAAGAGATAGAAAGAAAGAGACAGAAAAGAGATAGGAAAAAGAGAGCAAGACAGAAAAAGAAAGAGAGGAACAAAGAAAGACAACGAACCGAAATAGTGAGAGCGCAAGAGATAGAAAGAAAGAGACAGAAAAGAGATAGGAAAAGAGAGCAAGACAGAAAAAGAAAGGAACCAGAGCAACAAATAATGCAGGGAAAGAAATGAGTGAGACAGAAAAAAAATAGAAAGAGACAAAAAAGAGGATAGAAAAAGTAGAGCAAGACAAAAGAAGTAAGAAAGAGAGAACAAAGAAAGACAACGAACGAATAGAGTGAGAGAGAAGAGATAGAAAGAAAGAGACAGAAAAAGAGATAGGAAAAAGAGAGCAAGACAGAAACAAGAAAGAGAGAGGACCAAAGAAAGACAACGAACGAAATAGTGAGAGAGAAAAGAGATAGAAAGAAAGAGACAGAAAAGAGATAGGAAAAAGAGAGCAAGACAGAACAATAAAGAGAGAGGAACAAAGAAAGACAACGAACGAAATAGAGTGAGAGAGAAAGAGATAGAAAGAAAGAGACAGAAAAGAGATAGGAAAAAGAGAGCAAGACAGAAAAAGAAAGGAACAAAGCAACAAAGAAATGCAGGGAAAGAAATTGAGTGAGACAGAAAGAAATAGAAAGAGACAAAAAAGAGATAGAAAAAAGAGAGCAAGACAAAAGAAGAAAGAAAGAGAGGAACAAAGAAAGACAACGAACGAAATAGAGTGAGATAGAAAGAGATAAAAAGAAAGAGACACAAAAAAGAGATAGAAAAAAGAGAGCAAGACAGAAGAAGAAAGGAACAGAGCAACAAAGAAATGCAGGGAAAGAATTGAGTGAGACAGAAAAGAAATAGAAAGAGACAAAAAAGAGATAGAAAAAGAGCAAGACAAAAGAAGAACGAAAGAAGGAGGAACAAAGAAAGACAACGAACGAAATAGAGTGACAGAGAAAGAGATAGAAAGAAAGGAGACAGAAAAGAGATAGGAAAAAGAGAGCAAGACAGAAAAGAAAGAGAGGTACAAAGAAAGACAACGAACGAACTATTGAGAGAGAAAGAGCTAGAAAGAAAGAGACAGGAAAAGAGAAGGAAAAAGAGAGAGAGATCCAGAACCAAGAACGAGAGAGGAACAAAGAAAGACAACGAACGAATAGAGTGACGAGAGAAAGAGATAGAAGAAGAAAGAGACAGAAAAGAGATAGGAAAAAGAGAGCAAGACAGAAAAAGAAAGAGAGGAACAAAGAAAGACAACGAACGAAATAGTGAGAGAGAAAGAGATAGAAAGAAAGAGACAGAAAAGAGATAGGAAAAAGAGAGCAAGACAGAAAAAGAAAGGAACAGAGCAACAAAGAAATGCAGGGAAAGAAATTGAGTGAGACAGAAAGAAATAGAAAGAGACAAAAAAGAGATTAGAAAAAAGAGAGCAAGACAAAAGAAGAAAGAAAGAGAGGAACAAAGAAAGACAACGAACGAAATAGAGTGAGATAGAAAGAGGTAAAAAGAAAGAGACACAAAAAAGAGATAGAAAAAAGAGAGCAAGACAGAAGAAGAAAGGAACAGAGCAACAAAGAAATGCAGGGAAAGAAATTGAGTGAGACAGAAAGAAATAGAAAGAGACAAAAAAGAGATAGAAAAAAGAGAGCAAGACAGAAGAAGAAAGAAGGAGAGGAACAAAGAAAGACAACGAACGAAATAGAGTGAGAGAGAAAGAGATAGAAAGAAAGAGACAGAAAAGAGATAGGAAAAAGAGAGCAAGACAGAAAAAGAAAGAGAGGTACAAAGAAAGACAACGAACGAAATAGTGAGAGAGAAAGAGATAGAAAGAAAGAGACAGAAAAGAGATAGGAAAAAGAGAGCGAGACAGAACAAGAAAGAGAGAGGAACAAAGAAAGACAACGAACGAAATAGAGTGAGAGAGAGAAAGAGATAGAAAGAAAGAGACAGAAAGAGATAGGAAAAAGAGAGCAAGACAGAAAAAGAAAGGAACAGAGCAACAAAGAAATGCAGGGAAAGAAATTGAGTGAGACAGAAAAAAATAGAAAGAGACAAAAAAGAGATAGAAAAAAGAGAGCAAGACAAAAGAAGAAAGAAAGAGAGGAACAAAGAAAGACAACGAACGAAATAGAGTGAGAGAGAAAGAGATAGAAAGAAAGAGACAGAAAAGAGATAGGAAAAAGAGAGCAAGACAGAACAAGAAAGAGAGAGGAACAAAGAAAGACAACGAACGAAATAGTGAGAGAGAAAGAGATAGAAAGAAAGAGACAGAAAAGAGATAGGAAAAAGAGAGCAAGACAGAACAAGAAAGAGAGAGGAACAAAGAAAGACAACGAACGAAATAGTGAGAGAGAAAGAGATAGAAAGAAAGAGACAGAAAAGAGATAGGAAAAAGAGAGCGAGACAGAACAAGAAAGAGAGAGGAACAAAGAAAGACAACGAACGAAATAGAGTGAGAGAGAAAGAGATAGAAAGAAAGAGACAGAAAAGAGATAGGAAAAAGAGAGCAAGACAGAAAAAGAAAGGAACAGAGCAACAAAGAAATGCAGGGAAAGAAATTGAGTGAGACAGAAAAAAATAGAAAGAGACAGAAAAGAGATAGAAAAAAGAGAGCAAGACAAAAGAAGAAAGAAAGAGAGGAACAAAGGAAGACAACGAACGAAATAGAGTGAGAGAGAAAGAGATAGAAAGAAAGAGACAGAAAAGAGATAGGAAAAAGAGAGCAAGACAGAACAAGAAAGAGAGAGGAACAAAGAAAGACAACGAACGAAATAGTGAGAGAGAAAGAGATAGAAAGAAAGAGACAGAAAAGAGATAGGAAAAAGAGACAAGACAGAACAATAAAGAGAGAGGAACAAAGAAAGACAACGAACGAAATAGAGTGAGAGAGAAAGAGATAGAAAGAAAGAGACAGAAAAGAGATAGGAAAAAGAGAGCAAGACAGAAAAAGAAAGGAACAGAGCAACAAAGAAATGCAGGGAAAGAAATTGAGTGAGACAGAAAGAAATAGAAAGAGACAAAAAAGAGATAGAAAAAAGAGAGCAAGACAAAAGAAGAAAGAAAGAGAGGAACAAAGAAAGAGAGACACAAAAAAGAGATAGAAAAAAGAGAGCAAGACAGAAGAAGAAAGGAACAGAGCAACAAAGAAATGCAGGGAAAGAAATTGAGTGAGACAGAAAGAAATAGAAAGAGACAAAAAAGAGATAGGAAAAAGAGAGCAAGACAGAAGAAAAAAGGAACAGAGCAACAAAGAAGGACAGGGAAAGAAATTGAGTGAGAGAGAAAAAGACACAAAGAAAGAGACACAAAGAAGAGGTATAAAAAAGAGAGCAAGACAGAAGAAGAAAGAAAGAGAGGAACAAAGAAAGACAAAGAAATAGAGTGAGAGAGAAAGAGATAGAAAGAAAGAGAAAGCGAGAAAGAGAGAGAGAAAGGGAAGAAAGAGAAAGAAATAGGTGGAGAGAGAACGAAAGAAAAGAAAGAAAACTAGACAGAAGAGAGATAGAAAAACAGAGAGAAAGAGACGAAGAAAGAGATAGAAATACGCGTTTATTATCGGTTCCGAACGATGCCCGGTACCACCCTAAGGTGGGAGGGCTCCCTAGTCCAGGAACCCTCCGGCTTCGACTGCCCTCTTGGCCCTTGCGACGAGTTGGCACTGGTCTTCCAAGTAGTGATGCAGAACTATCGATAGTACTATCGATACTATCGATAGCTGAGTCACTATCGAACTATCGATGGCACAAGATACTATCGATAGTGCTATCGATAGTAAGTACTATAGATAGTCTAAAATCAACAGCGCGAACTCATTGCAGAAAAACTGTGGTGCATAGTGGAGCCGGAGGAGCAGGCTGAAGGGCAAGAAAGTTTACATGCTTGTGTTCTTCACCAGAGTGTTTCGCTAACACATGGTCATAAAGTCAAACTATTCAGCTGTGGCGGCAAGGAAGCCGTTACATGGGGTGGAACTGCGCGGCTTCAGATTTATATTGCATTTTATGATGTCAAATTTAAAAAAATATCAATAACTAAGTTTGTTAATTATAAGATGTAGCTGGTTGCTTTTGAATATTAATTTATTCATGGACATATGCAGCCATTTTCACTGAGCAAATACTGATAGTAGAAGCTGATAGTAGGCTATCGCGAATATTTTGGCAATTTGGCCAGCCAGCAACAGCATCATTATTCGCACAACTATGGATAGTTTGTCACGTGTTTGTGACGGTGGAGCATGCTGCAGCAAGACTGGGAAATACGAAGCTCTTTTCTTTGTCGAACTTGTGCCCAGAAAATCAGAACTCAGAATACAAGCCATACACGCTGCGCACTGATAGCGGCGAGAACAGTCGCCGGCCGTCGAGTAATGTTATAATCGGTGGAACGCTTCGTCTTTTATAAATCAGTCATGAGACCTTCCAGCGTTATCGCTGGTGCTCGCGTAAGCTCTCGAATAAACTTGAATATTCGCGTCCGGCGCGTAATCTTAAAATGTCAAACAATCACAAAGCTTGCCAAACATTGCGGCGCGGTCTGCGTCAAACGCTGCTAACAGTCTGTGGGTGAAACCCAAATGCATAAAAACAAAGCAATAAATACGCGTGGCAGTAATATCGCTAGTAATATTACCGATGGTACTACCAATTCGACTATCGATAGTTTGTTTATATCGATGCTATCGATAGTCAATTTACCGATAGTTCTGCATCACTACTTCCAGGTCCCCGAGCGCGAGCTTGGCCTCCCGCGTTTCGGTTAGGCGGTCGTCGTTCGTATTTGGTGCTTGGTTCACCTCCGTCTCCGGTTGCATATCGCGGCTTCTATGACACGGGCATTCCAGGAGCAAATGTGCCAGGGTGTCCAGTACGCTGCACAGCGGGCACATGAAAGAGAAAAATAAACAGAAACAAGGAAGGCCACCCAACCGCGCTTTTGGTTCCAGCCTTGCGCCACTATATATAGTGCAAGCTGCGTTTTTTTTTTTTTTTTGACAAGGTTCGTCGACGGCAATGAACTGTCGATTTCCTGCCTACTATCTTTCGAAGACTTCACGGAGCACTTAGTCGACATGAAAATGATGCACCCGTCCGCAAGCTCCTCTCGCCATGTGCGCTTCCACTGGCTGGGCTTATCCAAAGTTAAAGTGCTCGATCATTTATATGCACCTATGTCGCCCCCTGTTAATCCATTTAAAGAAGCCGTTTATTATTATATAGCTGTTTGGTTTTTTTTTTTTTTCCTGCAGACAGCATAATCATCATATAATACTGCTTTACTCAAACGATTCGCATGCACTCGATGCGTTGACGCGAGCTCTCGGAGGACGTTAGCACGAGCGAGCCCCGACGGCACAACGCTTGTAGGTCGCGGCTGTGAAACTATCTCGCAAATCGATGGCTCTGCGTGGCAGGGTGTGCCGAGAATGCCGTTATTGCTGCGTAGGCTACTGTTGCTGCTGCGTCGGTCGATGCCGAAGCTTGCTTCCGTCTTTAAAGGCTTCCTGCACGCCGTTGGGATTTCTGTCTCGGTCAAGCACAACACCGCAGGAACAGAGAAAGTTGGCCCTAAACGGCGAGGAAAATGGACTCGCCTCCTCCAACTCCTGGGCCAGAGCACAGTTTTCCGTAACATCGGTCTAGGCGTCACGCGTGTGCGAACGCGTGCGCTTCCGGGAGCTTATTCGAGAGAGATACCCGCGCCCCCGCGATCATTGTGCTCGACATCGATAGCCCCGGGCATTAGAAGGCAACTACACGCGCGAACCCCCGAAACGACAAGTTGCTGCGGGCGTGGAGGAAACAAATGGCCACGCGTGTATCCGCACCGCGGTGACACGCAACGAGCAGCGACTCCGTCCACTGAGTCGGAGCCGAGACGAAAGCTCTCAATTCCGCCTCCATTAGGCAAGGGAGAAATATATGGCGCGCAATTGGCCTGCAACACGCACATCGAGCAGACGAATAGACCGGAAGTGAACGGAAGGAGGGGGCGACGCATTGTCAAAAGTATCGTTACGCATTTTGATAGAGGGAGGAAGTGCTAAAGAAGTGCTCAGTATATTCCGTTTACAGTGCACGTTCCGTGGCAAGTGGCGTAGCCCGAGGAACGTCACGTGTTGCCGTTGTTGCTTCCTTGACCTATCTCGACACGAAAGTGTGTGGAATGCAAAGCAATATAGATCGCCCAAGAATTAATAAAAAAAAACATAGCTGATCCCTTCGTCATAGGAACCGGTATAGCACGAAAGTGAAACGTTTCTTCACGGAAATAGTTGACTGTTTATTGTACATGCATATAGGAGAGCTTGCACAATGGCGATTGGTGTTAGGCAGCTATAGCACCGTTTAACGTGGATGCACTGACGTCGACGCCTGGTAGCGCATTTCCATCCCGACGACTAACGTCCATGATCATAATTAAACATTTGTGGTAGTTGAAGTAGCTGACATACACCTGGACAGAGTATATATGGTGAATTCCGCGCAAAGATGACATCAACAAGCACATAGTAAACATTGATACTCGATATACACTCATTCAAAGCGTTGTCATTTGAGGAGAGGAACGGCAAGGTGTACGCTCCCCAGTAATATGGCAACATATGCCTCTGCTCATGAATACACTACCACACAGCGCTTCAGGAAAGCGAAAGGCCGAGTTCGTAGCTTGAACCATGAACGCGCGAAGGCGTTCCACTTCCCGCTGGGGTCTCTCTCGCAGAGAAGGTGTTAGAGATACAAGGGGCGTTTGTAGAGCCTCATTTATGTGTTTCGGTAGCGCAGTGGGCAAAGCGCCCGGCACCTGCGCCGCGGACGGAGAGGTTGTGGGTTCGACACCCACGTCATCCGCGTCAACAAAGCTTCTTCTTCTTTGTCATCTGTTCGTGTGCATTTTACCAACGTCGTTTTCGTGGTGGAAATGACGTCAGTGATGTCTGGGTGGATCCCGGCATAAAACACTTTCGGATTAAAAGAAGAAAACGAAGGTATCGTTCACAAAAGCATAAAAAAGAAAGTGGGAGAAACAGTCGTCACCACCCATAAATCTCGACAGTGACAAAGCAGCGAAACGATATAGGCGGACTTGCAACACCCGCGGCTTTGAGGCCGCACAACCGTGTCCACCGGTGACATGGTGCTCACCATACAGACACTTGGAAAACGTTTCTCGATGGGTAACGCGAGTACTGCTACGTAGACGAGCGCAGACGCCAAAGAATACATTCGGAGCCTGAAAACAGCCGCCTCTGACCTGCAACAAGCCGTATACACAAGTCGTCGCGAAGACGTGATGTCACCTCTAGCTCTATTCTGTCCGCGCCGCAGGGCTTCGTGTCTGGTCGTGAGCCCCGACTGTGCGCAACGTTGCGTGCCTCGAGTCACGAAGACGTGTATATCATGCAGGCACAATTGAAAAGGGCGTTCGCACAAAAATGTCGGGCTGCACTTCGAACAAAGAGAGGGTCCGGACAAATCGCCGCTTTTTTTCTTTGCACGCGTGAGCGGACAAGGGACGTTGCGCAGTGCGACAACAAGGTCCATTGAACCCTCGAGAATTACGCAGTGCTCCGCCAGGTCACACGAAGAACGAAGCAAAACGCGTGAATTGATACGCGCTCGCACGCAGCGCCTTTGAACAACGCTGCTGCTACAAGTTCTCGTGTGTTCACAGCTGTTCAGCATTCTCAGGAGGAAAGCGAATAAACGGGGGCGAGAGGTTAATCCCCTTGTTGAGTATCTAAGAACTGCACCCATTCATCTCATTTCGGGTACGAACCTCATTTTGGGTACTGTTCTGCAACAGCCATTCACCTTTTGGTGGTTATAGTTGCTGGCTGCAAAACTGCATGTCCTCGTGCTGGCAGTCTTCCGCAGTATAAGAAATTCTTACAAAAAAAAATTAATGGCAGCTTACCAAGCCTGAAGGAAGAGCGGAGCTGGGGCGGCCTTCTTTCTTTCTTCTGCTCTTTCATCCTCTTCCTCTCTCTCTCTCTCTCTGTTTCTTTTTCTCTATTTCATTGTTTCTTTCGCTTTCTCTCTCTGTCTATGTTTTTCTGTCTTCTTATTTTTTTATGTCTTTATTCCCTTTAATTCTCTATATTCTTCTCTTCCTGCTTTTTTCTATCTCAGTCTTTCTCCCTATTTTCTATGTCATTTTTTCTCTCTCTTTTTCACGTGTTCGTTTTCGTTTGACACTCGCACCTGCTGTATATACTCAGTAGTGAGGCCTGCCCAATTCCTGTGGCGCATACCCACCTGAGGAGTTTTGCACGACGGAGCACAAGTTACCGATTGCTTGAACAGCTTCGATCACTGTAAAGAGAATGAAGAGAGCGCGTGCCGGTTCATCACGATGATAGTTTTTTTTTACGACGGAGCACAAGTTACCGACAGCTTATACAGCAGAATTTTCTTTTTGCTGCACTTGCGAAAACGTACTACCACTCGTTTCTGCAAAGCCCGCGAAGGACTTTGAAGTATTATAAAAATAAATATATAGCAGTAGTCTACTTAAACATGGCACAGAGTATTATTTACAATGATCAAAGACTCAATCCCAATCACTGGGACACGATACCACTACAAGACATCTATTAGAGCTTTCCGAACAATAAGAGAAACTATCCAAGTAACTATATATAACCTAGAACAGCGAACCGGGTGAGTGATTCATGCCAGCAGTGGTATAGAGCCCAATAGCAGCTTCCTAAACAATGAGACAGGCAATGGATGAAACGCATCACGGCCTTATCGAACTGCCAGATTACACGGTTAGCGGGAGCATGTTCACCGACACACCGACTTTCGGCACTATACACAATCACATTATGATGAAATTTTACTGAAAAACAGCTCGAGGAATTTCGCTGCCCTAACGGCACAGTTTTCGTAACATGTTGCGACGCTTTCGTCACGTGTCTTAATTTCTTACTGTGGTGCCAAATCTCTTGCGTGTTATCTGACGTCACATTCAATTGCTGGGGTTTCCCAAAACCAGGAAGTGATTATGAGAGGCGTCATAGTGGAGGGCTCCGGAAATTTCGACCACCTGGGGTTCTTTAACGTGCACCTAAAGCTAAGTACACGGGCCTCGAACATTTTCGCCTCCATCGAAAATGCGGCTGCCGCGGCCGGGATTCGATCCCGCGACCTGCAGGCCAGCAGTCAAGCACCATAACAACTAACCCCTGCGGCCGGTTCTCTGACATCATATTGCAAAGAAATCGATTTTAATACAAAAACAGCATTTTTTAACGCGAGAGTGTTTTATGTCGAGGTCGACTAAGAACCTGGAAGAATGTATACTGCATCATGACGCTATGACTACGACATTAACACTGATCAGCGCTGCGGGGGCATCTCGGCGCGGAGCGCCCGCTTCGCTAACGCAGTTTCGAGGTGGCTTCTCTTTCGCGTCGGGTTAGCCTGTGACATCTCATTACCTTCGGTACGGCGTTTCAACATGCAGCAGCATTGTTTACACATTGCCAATTGTTCGCTTGCAATGGCGCCTTGTAAGAATACTACTGTGTTAAGCACCACAGAAAGACAGCGACCTCGAGGGGCTAATGATTGCGTTTCACCATGAGAGACACACCAGCGGGAAGCACAGAGCTTTCACGCGTTTCAGGAGCACACGAACTGGGCATCTCGCAATCGTGAAGTTATCGCGCCGCAACATACCGGACTGCGGAGCCGGACATTCACGTGGACCGCTGCCATACTGTTCTCGCCCCCTAGTTCTTGGGTCAAAGGATGCCCCCCCCCCCCCCCCCAAGCCACACAAGAGCTCCCCCCTCCCCCAACGCGATAATAATAATTGTTGGGGTTTAACGCCCCGAAACCACGATATGATTATAAGGGACGCCGCAGTGGAGGGCTCCGGGAATTTCGACCACCTGGGGTTCTTTAGCGTGCACCTAAATCTCAGCACACGGGCCTCAAGCATTTTCGCCTCCATCGAAAATGCGGCCGCCGCGGCCGGAATTCGATCCCGTGACCTTCGGGTGATCAGTATAGAGCACCATAACCACTAGACCACCGTGGCGGCTCCCCATCACGATGCAACACGCTTTTGCACCCCCAAGACACAATCCTGCCAGCGCCCATAGTTCCATCATATGCGACGAAGAATCCGAGTCTATAAAACAAAATGGTATTAGTTAATGTTAATAAGAATTTAAACAAGACATAAGTTTAGGGAATAGATGGATGTTTGAAGTCATGAGAAATCGTTGGGCAGGTACGCCACTGGGGCTGATTTCTGGTAAGTTAATGACAGACATTCGTCGCAACTGAATGCGAAGCATTCCTTAGCGAACCTCTGGCTCTTTCAGCGTTTCGATCTACGTATCTATCTATCTATCTATCTAGCCGCCTACGTCTGGGTGCTCTAACGATCGCCTCCTTAACTTGGTGTAGACAAAAGTGGCATGGGAGGGTTTGACGTATATGACTGTCGGGTTATGACGTGAATAACGTGAAAATCCTGTCGCGTACATCGTCAAACCCTTTCCTCCAGACACGTGTGGCACATACCGTTTACTACGGGCCGCGGTGTACGGTCATGCGCCACGGCTTCAACCAATGGGGTCCCGGAATAGAGACTCCACCTAGTCTGTAGGAACCTTTAAAGAGGTCCCACACCTCTCTTTGAAAATAAATGCTTTTGACCACCACGACCACCACAGGCGATTGACGTTGTATATCTACCCAGGAACGGCGAGAACAGACATTGGTAATTTAAATGCGAGAGCTTTAAGAAAAACCGACATCGGCAGCGTTTACCCGACGAATAAAAAGAATAAAAATTAGGATCCCAGCCGGAATCGAATCCAAGCATTCTGTGTGGCACTCAGGTATTCTACCACATAGCCACGCCAGGTCTACAAACCGGTTTGGAAAAACAGCGAATGCAGGCGTAATGTCGGCGCAAGTTCAATTGTGGTTGGGGTGCTTGCTATTTCATTTTACTGGGAAGCAATGAACACTACATATGTACTCCTACGATACAGGCGTCATATCAGATTAACGTCTGTGGTTCCAGTGTTGGCTCCGCTTTTACAGCAGTCTAATAAACGTTACATTTGTATTCTTATGATTCAGCAAGCTATATTGAAGCATTCCTCGACCCCGGAGGAATACATTAATGAAAGTTACTTGTGATATTCGCATGATTGCACCATAAAGTGCACTTCGTTTCGTTAATACTGACGTATATATGTGCTCTAACGTGAGTGCTGACGTTACGGCGGACCATAAGTTACCCTTTAAACGCCAGTGTTGACAACGTGCCTGGTAAGCCCACGATGTGCACAAAGCTACTACGCTTACTAAAACACATCGATCCACCTTCTAACCCTTGGCTCAAAGGCACAAAATGCAGCATAGAACTACTCGCTGACTGCTTCGCATGAAACCGATTCCCACAAGGCGTGGGATCTGCCGAATTTTTCATGCTAGCAAACTTCATTATCACGATTATATCGAGCTTTTGTAGTTTCACTGACTTCGTTGTTTCACTTCACTTTGCCTTGAAACGTACTCTGAGTGTTCTTCCAAATAACCTATATTCTGAGCTAACATCGCTACGATGAAGCATGTTCTTGTGCGCCGAATCACTGTGGCTCACACCCACTGTGGAGGATTGGGCAAGAATTGGGTGGTGTTATGGAGTTTCATAAAGCTAAATAATAGGGTAGTTTATAGGCAAGGTATTGCGAATTAAAGATAAAATTTAAGTTCGTATGCAATGTAGAAAGACAACATTCAGAAAACATTTATTTAAAAAATTTTAGGTGATCTTAATGTTCTATTAAAGTGCCTTTAATGGCGCTATTCCCAAGCGTTTGGTGAACGTTTGGTTCACTTGGGTAGATTTTAGGTTAACTTTTGGTCGTCGACTTCCATAGCTTCAGTTTACATATACAATCCACTATGACCAAACGGCTTGTTCGCCGTCGTCCACTTCAGTCAGTCAAGTGATGAGTGAAAGAACACTGCTCTGTAGTGGGCATATGCCGTCTTGATGGCACATACCCACAAGAAAACAGTGTGCTCTTTCAGTGAACTCATTCAATTAATTTCAATTCATTATCCTGACAGTTAATTGGGCCCTTAACATGGCTAAACTTATGCTACGATGTCATACGTATCCTGTACAGTTCTTAACTTGAACCTTTACCAGCTTTCTATATGAGTTTTTATTTTTTATTGGGGTTTCATAACATTCGAACCAACGCTACACTTCCGGTTGGCTGGGGGCGGACTCCGGCGTGCTTCTTGACAAACATAATGTGGCCAGGTGCTAGCGCCACAAAAAAAAAATGAGCCATCAAAAGTGTTTGTGTCGATATATGCGTAGAACCGATTGGTTATTTCATTAATATAATTCCGCACTGCGCAAACATTCTCTGCTAAATAGTCCGTTTTCTTCTTTCTACTGCATTCTTTTCATTCAGCGAGCATCTTCGTGCAGCCGGAGAGTGCAAATATGAGAGAGAGAGAGAGAGTGCCCGCGACAGCTGGGAACGCCCTACGCCATTGCGACGGAGCTTTTTTCTGGCTTCGCTCGCCGAAATGACCGAGAAGTGCTATATACACACTCGAGACTCAGTTACAAAGCGTCCTGCGCGGTAGCCAAGCTTCGGCTGTGGAAGTACGCTATTTCGCGAGTGTGGGTCACTGAGAGACACTCTGTGGCAGCAGAACAACTCTGCAGAAGGATTTATTTTTCTCGTATTTCGGCAACGCGCTCTTGCTGCAGCCGAATTACGGGTACCACGGGTGCGCGTTGCAGCCGCTGCGTCGGTCGACAATACGAGTTATTCCGACAGAAAGACACCCTGGCCGACGAGCTTCCGGTTTCGCCGGCTGCCCGGCAATGGGAACTGGGAGAAGTTTCGCGCGTTCGGAAACATTGCGCCGACTGTGTCCACGGAATCCTTGAACAGTCACTCGCTTCTCAGCCATAACAGAAAGTGAAGGAGCCTGGGCAACTACAAATAGTACGCCCCATACCAGTTATATATAGACCAACTTTAGTATACACTCCGTGGCTTGATACTAGACTGAATTCTTCGGTCGACATGGAGGCCCACGTTTCTCGACACAATCTTCGTGTCGATTCATTCGGTTCTGTGTGATATATAGAACGTTTTTAGAACGCCTCGACTCTACAGGTGCGGGATATTTCATTTTTGCATCATGTTCTGACGCGCTAAGCATTGAAGAGATCCTCCGGTTTGCTCATTCGAACTCGCCGCTCTCCACGAGTCTTGCCGCCTGCTCACCTGTTTGAAGAACTCTCTGTCCAGCGCTGTTCTATTTCTTTCTCTAGACGCCGGCAGGCACGCTTCAACGATATATGTATAGCTGTCTACTTAGGCTCCCTATAGCACACGCGTAATGAACTAACGTCACAAGGTCCAAAAATCATCGCATGAAGCTGCCACGTCATATTCCCGCTCGCTTTCTTTTGGATGTTTTATAGTACATCGGAATTATAACGAGGCACAGGACAAATACATATACGCAAACAAAGTATTATTGCTATTACATTGACGCATAGTCATACACATAGCTCGTGCGCCCTTGTCAAGAGCAACAATCGCGGCGGCCGCTCCCTCGGAGCGCATCGACGCAGTCTTATTTCTGCTATCGGGAATTGGCAGCAGCCGTAATCGAAGTTTTCTAATAAAGCTGCTGATTCCATCACGAACGCAATCGTTTTCACGAAAACAACTGCACGTGGAGTTGGTAAGGGCAAGCGAAGCTGGCTAGATCTACCGAAAACGACAACAGGGGCAAGCAGCAACGCAGAGATAAAACTGAGAAATAATGAGATATTACAGAGAAGCTGACTTAGGCTAGCCTGTGCCGTAGTAGTAGTAGTAGTAGTAGTAGTAGTAGTAGTAGTCGGCGTCCGCAGAAAACCATTGACTGAACCGGCAGGTCACGAGATCTCGCTTTGACCACTCAGGTCAAAGCGAGATCATTTCAAATCTATAGCCGCGGATTCACTACGTGATCTCGCTAGCCAGTCGTATAGACCAGGGGTCGGCAACCTTTTGTGGCGGAGGGCCGAGTTGCATGAAGCCGACACTGCGGGGGCCGCAGTGATTCGCCGTTTGCGATGTCAAACGCGGAACTGTTACGTCGGCTTTTCTCTCCTTCTAACTTTCCTTCCGTCTCCCCCCTGTGCAGGGTAGCCTACCGGGCTCAGCCCTGGTTAACCTCCCTGCCTTTCTTCTATTCTTATTCTCTCTCTTTCTCTTATCGCGTTTGGCAATTTTTCTCGCCTTAAGCCTCGAGACTTATGGCGAGAAGCACATGCATGTGCGCCCGCGCACGTGTGTTCCTGCGCCCTGACAAGATCATTTTTGATTCGCGACACAGTCGAAGTCGCGTGGCCAGCACGTCGCTGTAGCACTGAAAAACGAGCACCACGCACGGGAGGTCCGTTCTTGTCGCGACGACAGCAGCGCATACAGGTGTCTGGACGTCGCCAATCTCGACGGACGTCGACGAGTGGGAGCCGAGTTGGCATCAACAAAGGGAGCAGGAGAAAACGGCGCCATTGTTCGCTGGCGATGGCTGCCGGTGACATGCACCGGCGCGCCTTCCACACTGCGCCAGGAGGTGATTTCGAACGTGGCGGACAATGGGCCGCCTCCGCGAACCGGAGCAGCACCCGCGCCGGCGATCAAAAACACACGACGACGGCAGGCGGACACGTCGCACATCGGCCGCCGGTGATAATTAAGACGCCGGCACAATGAAAGAACGCCGCGTAGACGGGGACGCCGCCAGGACAAGATATGCCAGATTTCGTTCTTGGCTCGAGCAGGCGTCGAAAACAGCGCACGCGGATTACGCTGTGTCCCATGGGAAATTTTGGGCGTAAGCGCCAACCTACTGAAGAGCTGTCTCGTTTGACAGTTGGAGCACCAAGCCCTCACAACACGTTCTATTTCTCACCTTTGTGTTCGTGCCACAGACGGGTATACCAAATGCGACTCTCTCTAAGGTATCGTATTGTTAATAGAGTCTTTCAGCAAGTTACGGAAATACGGTACGCAAATACGGTAAGGCACTACGGTACCGCTCCTCCTTTCCCGGTCGTTGAGCGGCCAAAGCACAACGAGCGGGAAAGGAGGAACGCTATCGTGCTGCCTTACCGTATTTGCGTACCGTATTTCCGTAACTTGCTAAAAGACTCTAATGATTTATATGCACCGATAGCTGTTAAGAAATCACTCCCCTCCTCGTTTCGATGCCCGCCATTGTCGCCCGTGGCGACAGGTGTTAACTGCAGGAACGCCAATTGCTTTGCGAAAAGTTTATCAAGAAAAAAAAATCCCAGAGTCCCACGTAGATTCGAGCTCCGATTCTACAAAGTGGTAGTCAGATGTAAAGCCTGTGTGTGCTACGCAGATGTCGTGTTTCGTCGGGCGGGGAAACCGCCGCCGAAGGAAGAATGCGGGAGCAGAACTGAACGTGGTTTATTCCATGCCAGCGCGCAGTGGAATGCGGCTTCGCGGCCGCATGTCTGGGTTTATATAATGAACGGTCGCGATAGTCGAGCCGCTGTTATCGCTTTATGGGCGATGATAACATAACAGCAGAGAACACTGCTCCAGGAGGGCGCGATTGCATGCCCCGCTAGCTGTTTGCTTGCATGACACCGCTCTCCGCAGACTATCTATAAACTAGCGCACCGAGGCGAAGAATTTAATCAAAGCCAGCAGTAAAATGTGACAAGCGGGAGAGAAAGAGGTAGGAGAAAAACTACGGCAGAAAATCCGGCCACATCGCCATTGCTGTCGACATTAATCTGATTCGCATTCGAGAACATTGTATTGGCGAAGACACCTTTATTTACAATCTGCAGTGGCCATTGCACACATTAAAGGTCCGTTATCGCTCGGCAGCTAATAAGGCCGTCTTAGGTCGCACGTTCTAGCTGTAAGGGAGACCTGGAGAGGCATTGTGTGAGAGTCCGCTATGCGGACTGTCCCCTACAGCGAGCGCTGACTGGACAGTCAGCGCGTGCTGGAGTGCCGGGGGGCGATAACAGCCACCTGTTTCGTGGCCTCGAACTCTAACTTATATCAACGCGCACTGAAATTGACAGCCCACATAGCGTGCTATAAAAACAATACCCCATTCTGGTTTTGCAAACAGCCCCGCCACGGTGGTCTAGTGGTTATGGCGCTCGACTGCTGATCCGAAGGTCGCGGGATCGAATCCCGGCCGCGGCGGCTGCATTTTCAATGGAGGCGAAAATGTTTGAGGCCCGTGTACTTAGATTTAGGTGCACGTTAAAGAACCCCAGGTGGTCGAAATTTCCGGAGCCCTCCACTACGGCGTCTCTCATAATCATACCGTGGTTTTGGGACGTTAAACCCCAGATATTATTATTGGTTTCGTAAACAGTCATTATAGACGTCACAGCGGGGACAACGTGGGCTATGGGTTGTTGTATTTTTTATTTGTAAAGTCTGAACACTGCACCAGTGGAAAACGCCATCATCGCAATGAGTTTTAACAGCGAAGTTGTTTAAGGTGTCGGTAACCTGTGCTCCCCCGTAAAAAACGATCCTCATCACGAACCGGCACGCGCTCTCTTCCTTCTCTTCACAGTGAAGGCTGCTTAAGCTATCTATCGGTAACTTGTGCTCCGTCGTGCAGAACTCCTCAAGTGGCTACGCGCCACAGGAACTGGGCAAGCCCCACTCTCCAGCCCAGCAGGTGCGAGCGTTAAGTTTAAAATTCTGTTGGCGAAGTGGGGCACGTGAAACACGTGAAAGATAGATAGAAAGCAAGAGAAGAATAGAGGGAAATAAAGGGAATAAAGACATAAAAAGATAGAATAGACAGATAGAAAGAAACAGACACGAAAAAGAGATAGAAAAACAGGAAAGAAAGAGAGAAATGAGAGAGAGACAAAGAAAGAAAGAAGAAAGAAAGAAAGAAAGAAAGAAAGAAAGAAGAAGGAAAGAAAGAGCAAGCGATAAATAGAGAGAGAGAAAGGGAAGAAAGAGAAAGAAATAGATAGAGAAAGGAAGAGAAATAAACAGATACAGAAAAGAGATACAAGAAACAGGGAGAGAGAAAAACAAGGATGATGATGATGATGATGATGATGATGATGATGATGTGCCTCTACACATGGCTCATACCCACACTGGGTGATTGGCGAAGAATTGTTGATATGAAGCTTTAAAGTTATACCTAATGAGTTGACACAAAAGACAAGCAAACATAAAAAAGAACGAGTGTAATAATTGTTTGTACATTCAGCCCAGACTTCTCATCCTAACTAGAAATTAGAATAATGAAATTAATGTCTTACCGAATGTCTTCTTCTTTTTTATTGATTTTTTTTTTCTTATTGATTCATTGCTACTATCGGAACACGTTTGCAATTAGGAATTTAAAAACGCATTCGTTTTGTTTCATGAAGGAAAGCATTAACAGCATCAAATATATGCCAGGATATACATAGCGTTAGCAAAGGTTCAGCTGATTATACTTACCTTTCCAGATTGCCTAGGATTAGCTTGATTGTCGTGCTTACTGCTGCTCCAGTGACACACATACGGTGTACGTATTATGTGGCGCATGCATATTTATTTTTGTGGTCATCAGAGTAACACGCTGCCGTCTCTATGGCCCCAACACAGTAACCTCTTATTGCCAGGCAACTACTTCGGGATCCGATGAGATAAGCTTCTCCGCTCTTCTGCGCCGTCGAGCAGCATTTGCGCTCTCCTTCTCCATGGCGTTACCCATACCCACCTGCAAACGCCAGTCAGAGGCGCTATCAAGCTGCTCCGGCGCAGTGTCAGACGGCGACTGCACAGCGAAGGCGAATAGCTGCGCGCGCCCTGGCGCCACTGTGTCTACGACGTCACTCCTCTCGAATGCGGCGCAGACCAGCAGCGGCGAGCCGCGCGCAGCGGTGTCGGAGAGCGCGTGAGATGACAGCTCCGGTGACCCAGCTGTGTGACATCACTGATCCTCGCGCATGCGCAGCACGGCTCATGACGCTCCACGCGAAATCGGCTCCGGCTGGGCAAGTGTAGCTAACGCTACAAAACATTCCTGTGGCTGACGCCCAAATCCGAAGCACCGAAGGTGAGTATAGCGTCTATTGTTAAGCTTATCCCCAGCTTAGCACATGAAGTTTCAAGAAGTCTTTTTCTTTGTAATATATAGCGGCGACACGATAAAAAGTAATGCTCTATTGATTCGATTTCTGAACAAAATTGACACAGGGGAGACATCGCCAGACCAGCCCTGTGTGCATATACAGTCGAAACCCGCGATAACGAAATCCCAAGGGAACGAAATTCTCACCGCAACGAAATATTTTCGAAGCACCAGCGAACGCCCATAGGAGTCAGTGCATTTCGTAACTCGCGACTACGAAAGATAGTCATACCGCAGTCCCTTTTGGTTGGTAACAACTTTATTGATGGTCCTGCAGGGCTTTCGCCGACCGGGCTTTAGGTCTCCCACGTGGGGACGTCGAGGCCTTGCCTCACCGCCGCCTCGCGGGCCTGCTGGACAGCCCAAAGTTGGTCGCCGAGGTTGGGGCTGCGCAAGGCAGCGCCCCACCGCGGCGGAAGGTTTCCGGAGTTAGCACCTAGCGGGTTTTTGTAACAGTCCCAGAGCATGTGAGTTAATGTAGCGACCTCAGTGTGACAGACCTTGCATATAACCGCAGTCCCTCATTAACGAAACTTTTGAAACACGAGTGCGCAAATAATCTACTCTCGCAGCATTAACTACATTCGAACACTGCTGAAATGCATTCATGCTACACTTAAATTGTGCAAAACTATCGCTACAGCGCACTTGAGAAGCAGCCGCCATCGTTGTTTACAAAAAAAAAAAAAAACATAAAGCTGGCGACAATGATGATGATGATGGCTTGCCGAAACACCTGCTCGTTATCGCGGACTACGTTGCCAAACCCACATTCCTCATGGAGTTTCGTTCGTTGGCTTGGCTCTGTGCTTGGCTTTGTCGGCTTTGCGCGCACTTGGTTCATGGTCGCGTGTGTGGAGCCATTTGTGGAGCGTTTGCTTGGCCGCTTGGTGCAACGTGAACTGTGTGTTGCGATTGCTTCGTCCGATATCCCTGCCTGCGAAGATGCCGCCTCCAACGAAAAAGCGGAAGTTCATCACGCTGGAAGATATGGCTGCAATCATCAGTGGCAGGTTATGCAACACGGTCTAATCAAAAACTAAAATTTATTTTAAAAAAAGACGCTTCATTCTAATTGATACAGTAACGTCTATTAGCTCTTAAAATTTTCAGACTTTATGATCCACCCGACTCTTGGCCGATCCCCCTGAGTGGGTAGGTGCCATCATCCAAGGAGCATCATCATCATCATCATCATCACCATCATCATCATCATCAGTGAGGTGGAAAACGGCAGGGAAAAAATGGACATCGCCGAAGAATTCGGCGTTGCGTTCAGCTCGCTGTCCACGATTCTGCGCTGATCCGCGCTGATCCAGCGGAGCCGGAAGAAGGTTCGTCTGTAGGTGCACTTGATGACGATACTGGCGAAAGCGCAGTGCCGCCGTCACTGACCAGTGCATGGGGCGAACTTTGTGCCTTGGCAAACGGGATTCCCGATCGAGAGGCATGAAATTGCTGCATGGTAAGGCCCGCCAAAGCAAACTTACTGACTGTTGGAAATAAAATGTGTTTTTTTAAATTCCACGTCTTTTCTGTCGCCTTCTCGTGCCAACAAAATTCCTGCAAGAGCGAAATTTTGTGCTTTCCCCGCCGATTTCGTTATTGCGGGTTTCAACTGTAGATTCAACGGGGGCACTCGGCATCATAATTTAGTTAATATTACTTCTAATTGTCTAGTTTGACACCACTGGATTTTTCATGGAAATTTTAAATCTCTAAATTCTGTCCATGAAGTTATTGATTCTATGGCGTCCGCACGAAGAGAAAATTCCCTATACCTAATCGCAGTTATGCTGGCCACTACAGGAAGGACCGAAAGTATTGGACCGTTCAATGCCGCTCTCGCTGTGTGTCGGCCATTTCATTTATTTCTAATCCACAATGGCCAGGTGCCCATAATAATTTCAAAAGCTTCAGCTGTGGAGGAACTAGCGTAAGGAGCGTTTTTAAGGCAATTGATTTTGATGAAGCTGTTAGAGACGTACATACTGACAGGGAATCTGTTATTATTATTGCGCAATGGTCGTTCAAAGCTAGCTTGCGCAGCGCTAGTATAATTGCCGAGAGTTCCGCTTCAAAAACTGGGGTGAAGTCCGGCAGTCTTAATGAAAATGACCAGCCAAGCAAAGGGGAGTAAATACCTACGCCTGCCTTTTCGTCAATTACTGAAGCATCTGTGGTTACTATATTTTTTTGTTTCCGTGTGTGTAAGATAATCTTGTAGCCGACTATTTAACACCCTGAATGATTGAAATTTAGGCTTAGAGGGGAAAATCTCATCAAATTCTATTTAAGATTCTGACTTGACACTTTTGCTGCAGGTACATCTCGAATTTTCACCTTTAGCCTCTCTAGTTGCTTCTGAACAAAGATAATCTGTGGTGTACGAAAACGTGGCCAATGAGCAAGAAAAAAGGAGTCTGGATCATTTATAAAAGCATATTCAGATCGTCTTAACGGAAAGCTATAAAATTTTTAAAATGTCTGCGCCGTCAGGATTCGGAATCGACAAGGCAACGTTGGCAAGCGCGCTTCCTGATACAGAACGTTGATTGCTACAAACCTAGGGAGTCCCAGACACAATCGCAAGGCTTCTCGTTCCAGCATAACCAGAGGCTTAAGTTTCTACGCAGGGCCACCCGAGAACAAGACACACCCAAATTCTAATATTGGGCGCATGTACATTTTATAGACCATCACCAGTGTGTCCCTACGAAGTCCATATCGTCTGCTGCTCAGCCTGCGTAGTATGCCTAAGACACGTTGTGCCTTAGATACGATACTCTCTATGTGTGGAGTCCAGTTTAGTGTCCCATTATAAGGCCACCCAGCTTCGCTCTTCAGGCCTTGGCACCACTAGTACCATGATTCTTTTCTTCTTCTTGACAGGAAATCGGTCACTGCACATCTGCGACTGTTTTACTACAGCCGATACCACTCGCGGCGCAGTGCAATACGTGCATATGCTATTGCTGATATGCCGAAGCCACAGCGGAAAATAACTGTGTATTA
Organism: Rhipicephalus sanguineus; assembly: GCF_013339695.2. Lineage (NCBI taxonomy): Eukaryota > Metazoa > Arthropoda > Arachnida > Ixodida > Ixodidae > Rhipicephalus > Rhipicephalus sanguineus. The sequence continues at coordinate 189,570,182 of NC_051176.1, forward strand.
TACAAAGGGCTAAATGGGCTGGTACTTAACGATTCGCTCACGCCGCGCTCTGCATTTAATCCATATATTACCAGTGAGGTGTAAATGAAGCCAACGGTAACATTTGAAAGATTGCGCCCAGGGTCAAATGCCACAAGAGGAGAAGCGCTAAGAGGCAGCAGGATACGGACAGACGAGCCCACAGATTACAATAAGCTAATTATGGACGATGCATTCCACAGGTCACTTACGCAGCTTTTTCGCGAAGAACTACGCATTTTGTGCAAATAATACGCCGTATTGCTAACCATGTGACCAAAAAAAAAAATACAGTATAGAGGTAAGAGTGAGAACGCAGTGATGTTTACATGAATAAACGGATAACTATGTAACTGTAAATCCGAGAACCACAGACCATTTATTAGAGGAACTATGAATAATCGAATATAACGTTTAAAATAAATATTTAAAACACTTTCGCTGAACAGCTCAGGCTTGAAGGAATTCAGAATTATAATAGGAATAGTCAGTGGCGTAAATTCGGAAGAATCACAAGGGGGGACACACATCTTGCCATGGCGGCATTTTGTTTTTATAAATATAGATTTTATTTTTATTTATGTAAGAATAAAATCACGCTTTGAAATAAAATTTTAAAAACTAGCATGAGGTCCCAGCTCGCATAACTGCGTTATATTGAGTCTTCTCTGCCCCGGTCGAGCGGCAGTTGCGATCAAACTTGCGTCAATGGTCTCACACACCTCAGGGGCACTGAACACACGTACACACAGGTACGCTATATTTAACTGTCGAGCAATTCAAGTACTATATGATGTTTGAAAGACAAATCTCAAGGGGGGACACATTCAAGGGGTGTCCCCCCCCCCCAGCCTGAACACAAGGGGGGGTCAGGACCACCCTGACCCCCCCCCCCCCCCCGCCGCGATTTACGCCAATGGGAACAGTAAGGGAACATCGGATCAGCATAGTAACCTTTCTTTTTTTTTTCTTGTAGCTTTAATGTAAACGCATATAGCATGAACACATCGATGTGGTTAAAACCTAACGTCGAAATCCCAAGGGAGAGCAGAACCAAAGTACGGAAGTTTAAACAGAGTTTACGGGGTGGAGGTTCAAGTAATATTTCTATTGCGATGGCAGTTATATGGACACTCGAGGGGCACTTTTGCCGTCGACGTCATGTTTCGTATCAATGAACTCCAAATCGATAACATCGCCCTGAGCGACGTATGATCTACGTGCGAGTGAAAGCGTTCGAGGGCTGCCGCCGGTCGCGGCTCAAGCAGAGATGAAACCCGTCGGTCGCTGCCCGGAAAAGGAAAAAAAAAGGGGGGGGCAGTGCGAACTTCGATCCAACGGGCGTGGTCGCACGCCGTCGCGCGCGCGCTATCTCGACGGAGACCGGCAGACGTCTCATACGTTAGCACGTGCTGTGCTCTAATCGCTTACTTTGCGTTGAAGCAATAGGCAGCACAAGAGTCGCTTCGCTCGCTGCAGCGGCCGTGTTCCCTTACGCTAGCGCTTTGTAGAGTAACGCCAGAATGGATCCTAAAGGAATTAGCCGCTAGCCTTACTTCGCATACCATTCCAATTTGTTGCTCATTGTTTCACCCTTGCGGCGAAACTGTGACTTTTTTAACAGCGAAGCTGCTTAGCAAATCGTTCCTTGTATCTTGTATCACGAAACTATCATCGTCATAAACGGGTACGGGCCACAGAAATTGGGTAAATCCTACTACTCACTACTGGTCCACAAAAAGTGAAGGAGGCAACAGTTAGCCCAACATCAAATGGCTGCGAAGCGACGGCGGTGGGCCGAAGATCCCGAGTACGTACAATATAGGTAACGGGAAAGGCAACGGCGGCTGCGAGAAGACCCCGAAGCGATGGAAGGCCTACGCCAAAGACTACACAAATGTAGATCTATGAGAGGTGCGAACGCTTGGTTTCAGCGCGAGGTTCTGTCTATGGAGTTTCGACATCCGTGTAGTGTCTGTGACTGTCTGTGGTTTCACTCGAACGTCTCTGTGCTGGGAATCAACGGAGAAACAACCTAGCATCACCCAGCTAAAGCCTAGCAACGACCTAGAAGCAACCTATAAACAACCTGCATCACCTAGCTAAGGCCTAGAAACAACCTAGAAGTAACCAAATTAATCTTCAGAATCGTCCAGTTTCACTGTTGCAAACCTTTGTGCGGCTTAGAGCAAGCCTCGCCATTTTTTTTTGTACAATAAAGCGGCGTTAGCTAAAGCCACCTCTATTCATCTTTATTTTCTTCTATGTCTGCTTATCGAAAGGAGATTGCTTGCGTCGCAGCTCCGTATGTTTAATCCAACCGATGCCATACTAAATTGCGCAAGCCATCTATTGCGTTCCTGCTTCGTATTATGGGCTAATCTGCATTTTTTTATGTGTGTGCACGTTGCAGTATTTGCGTGTACATGGTAATGAGTGCAACACAGCGCAAATAGGGGGACAAAAGATGAAACGGACGATACTAGAGCTGTCTCACACTGGGCTTTTAATGCTAACATTTCTCACTACAAATACGGAAAGTAGGGAAGAAGACGATCGTACTCACAAAATTAAGATCATATGATCAGCAAGGGCTGACTTCTGGCCTTGTTGGTACTACATATCTGAAGTGTTTAGCGCAGATTTATCAAGACCGGACAAGACTAAGGGATAACACGTACACTTTTTGATAAGTGTTTCACTGTCCGTAGGCAACTTCACTAAACTACTCGTTTAATCATCGAATCAACAGCTATTCATAGGCTTGGTAAATATTGTGTTAGTACCTCGTCACTATATTTGACAAACAAAGAACTGGTTTTCCTCGACGGTACTGCACCTGCACATGAGTGAGTATTGGTTCTTCAATGTATAAATATGTGTGATCCGGATTCAAACAAATCATTTGTTGAAAGTTAGCGCCTGTGTACGTGTTGCCCCTTCGTCTTGTCCCGTCTTGATAAATCTGCGATAAACACTTCTGATCATATGATCGTATTTCTTTTGTGAGTATGATCGCCTTGTTTCTCTTTTTTTTTCTGTACTTATATTCAGAAAAGTGTCGATTGAAATTTCAGTTGCGAGACAGCGTTCGCGTTCTTCGTTTCTTGCTTTGGTCCTTCGTTTGTGTTGTTATATCCTCTACCACGAGCCACATCCGACTAGCCTCAATTGCAGTCCTAATTTTCGTTTACACTATTACATTGTAAATGCTGCAGCCCACAGGTGTATTGGCCCCGTAGGGACCCGTAGGTTGCTGATAGTAGATTCAATTAGATAAATAAAATCTCCGGTGGTCAAAAGATGGTTCGTCTTGCTGGCAATGGAGGAGAAAATGTCATGTCACTTCAGCCCTTCATGCTCCATTTCACACGAGGGACTTACAGTTAACGGGAGCTACTCTATTATTCTCAGGTATACTCACGAGGAGGGCCGGTTTCCATCGCTCCGAGCTGCAGCAATCGTACCTCGTCGGTAGTCTTATCTGTACCCGTTGCTACTCTTGTGTCGACAATGGAGGTCCATCCACACTATGTTTGTTTTAAGAATGTGGCTGCAGGCTTCCGAGAAGGAGGAACAGCAAACACTTTATTATTAAAAAAAGGAAGCGGGGAAGTGAGATGGAGTCAAAGGTTGCCGTCCAGGAACTCGCTGGCATTATTTTCCTGTGCCTCAAGAATTCCGTCCGATGGATTCGTGCCTACACTCTTGCAGTTCCTCGAGGATGTTGGATTTGCCACTTTGATAACTAATGACACACGAAACAGCGAGAAAAAACATGGCTGATCCCTCCGTCATAGGAATCGGTATAACACGAAAGTAAAACGTGTCTTCACAGACGTAGTTGAGCGTTTGTTGTGCATTCTTTCGCCCCAAGCGCGAAGGAATGAATGCTACAGCATCAAATTGTAATGTTACGCGAAGAACGGAAAGCCGCTCGAAACTTGCAATGCGCTGCTCAAGCAGAAAGGGCGCGCGGAATGAACATACACAGGATGAGCGCGAACTGTCACAGTTGTAACTTATTTCTGGGTGAGTAGCGCGCTCCTTTCGCAAAAGCGACCGCTGCAGTGAGTGAGGTGACTTTCGTGCTCTCAACGGAAACTTGCAGGCAGAGCGAGCGCAAGACGTACAAACCACCGAGATCACGAGATAAGCGCCCGCACGAGCGACCACGCCCTGTCGAGGCGCGCGCTAATCCACGTGGGGGACGACTTTTAAAGCGCGCTCTTCGAGCCCTTCGCGCCATCTCGCTAGTGATAACGAAAACACGCTGTACCGCCGATCTCTGAGTACCGCCACCGGCAAATGGTGTACATAAATAGCTCGCCGTTAGTATGGCAGAGAACATGCCGTCTGTGGTGGAGTTGGTGCGTGCTGCGCGCTGGCGATCGAGAGGTCGTAAGTTCGACTACCGGTGACGGAATTTTTCTTATAGTTTTTTCTTTGCCATATGTTAGTCTTTATATTTTACAACGTCATATCCGTGACGAAAATGCGTCAGTGGAGCCGTGGTGGACCCCGACATAAAACACTTTCGTGTTAAAAATGTCGCAGCAACGCTGGTACTTCTGTAGGAATGCGGACCCCGTGGGCTGTCTAACAAAACTTCTAAACATGAGATGACGTGTTTGTTTGATAGCTTTCGACTACTTAAAGGGGCCATGACACCCAGTTTTCGATCCTAATTTGTGTTATGTGGATTAATCGCTGTGCGTTCACGAACGAGCTGGCAAAATTTTAGCGCGTTTGGCCGGGCACTTAATTTCTAATTGAATATTTTGCAAACACGCAAGCGGCCTGAGAGTTGGGCGACGAGTAGAAAGGCGACGAGTCGGCCTGAGAGTAGAAGATGACGGCTCCGCTCCATGCAGCTCATGACGTCACACACGCCATGGCAAAATGGCGGTCGCCGGCGGTGGGCGGGGTTTATAGCCGGTGGCTAGGGCTTATTTTGCACTGAAAAAAATTGGGGGACACTTAAGCTTCGCCTTTAAGAGTTGAACGCGATAGCGATATCCTGCCCCTCGTGCGCACTTCGAACATTACGAGTGTTTAAGAGAATGCGCGCACTAAGGTGTGTGCCTTATGTATTATGTAATGGGTAGCATGCTTTAAACCAGGCGCAATTATGCGCGAGAAACGTTTTCAAAGTTGCGATGCACCCACTACGTGATCTTAAGGGAATACGCGCAGAATGTGTGTGCCTTTTGTAATGGGTGGCTGTCTTTAAACCACCAAGTCGTTATGATATTGACATGGTGTGACGCCTGATGGCAATGTACGAAACTTCTTTGCAGACTAGTTGGTTCATACTTGTAAACTCGACTTACTGCGCAACCAGCAGGAAAGAAGAAGATGAAGAAGAAGAAGAGACAGGAAAGAACGCAGTGTTGCGTTCTTTCCTGTCTCCCTTCTTCTTTCCTGCTGGTTGCGCAGTAAGTCGAGTTTACAGGCAATGTACGCTTGTACCACGCAATATTACTGCGATATTACATCTCGTACTGTGATACCTTTATACAGTACGCGTATTTTTGGGAAGCATGAAAGTTACTTTCAGAACAGCTCCAAGCAGAGGCGTAGACCCTCTACTTCTATTATTCGCTAAAAACCGCAAATTGTTGGGTGTATGTGTTCATAGCCCCTTTAACATGATTAATATGCCGACAATAGTTACAGCCAATTTACCTACACTAAATGATGTCTTTTTCACGGATATCAATCCTGAGGATGTTAGATCAGGGACCATTTCATGTGATGTGAGTGATCAGCTACCCATATTTCTGATAATAAAACAACGAATAAAAAAGAAACGGCGCTCTATATAGGAGGTCTCAAACTCATATCAGCTAGCGGGCCCCAGTGACGAAATTTAGTCCCTCAAGAGCCGGGACAGCGAAGAAGGTAAAAGCAAAAAAAAAGGGGGGGGGGGCAACAACATGTCACCACCGTCTGTTAACTTATCTAGGGATGAGCTTGCTTTTCTAAGAAGTTGATTGTTAGTGCATGCGTGCTGGCGTTGTGCGGTTGTATAAAATCTGTGCGTTCAAGGAAATAAACTACTGTTGGTAGTTTGTGCTCTGTTACGTGTGGCGTCGCCTCTTCCTTTATCGTTGTTCTGTTTGCGCATTTCAACACATTTGGCCACCTAACGTTGCAATTTGGAAGAACGTATTTCCCATATCTCATATACGGATCATTTCTGAAGGGGATTTTATTTGGCTTCAAGATTCGAGAAACATGTCGATACTGATCTCCAGAGTGACTCAAATCTGCACGCCCATTGTGAAATAGAGATTTTTTGTTGTTGTTGTTGTTCCGTGGTTATGTTTAAGCACATGGTGACCGCGTGGGGTGCCACACGAAAAAAAGCATGCTTGAGAACAGTCCCGTCTCTCTGTAGCTTACCTTGAACAAAGCGTTATTAATCAGAATGAACGAGTAAATAATGCGAGTATCATTTAGCAAAGTCGCAAACATTTTGTTCCTTGTGAAGCCGCGAACCGTTGTCCGCGGGCCGCGTGTTTGAGACCCCTGCTCTATATCAATGAGTTCTATAACATCCCCTAATCTTGAGGATTTTTGTCGGGAACCAATTCATAGATCTCAAAGCATTTTTAATGGAAGACAACGCGAACATTGCATTGAATACATTTATTGAAAAGTTCAAACAAATATACGACCATAATTTACGACCCACTGCCCATCTAAGAAAATGAGGAAGCCATGGATCACGCGTGACCTGTTGCACAAAATTAACAACGAGAAATGCACAATACATTTCAAGCTTGTCGTGACTCATAACTATTTAGTACCTTTAAATAATTTCGTCATCGTCTGAATAAGGACATCCAAAAGCCTAGACAAAATAACTTTTACAACATTTTGATGCAGTCACCTGGTACTCCCGCTCCCACTTGAAGAAATATTAATAAAGTGTTAGGAACAGTACAATAGTGAAAACTTGAAAGCGCGAACGACGAAGACGAAACACATACAACAGGACTTGCGCTTAACTTGCAACTGGCGTTTATTGGAAACGAACATCCTGATATACCCCCGCATCAAGCTCATGCATATGCACTCGTCATCCCACAAAAGATAGCGTGGGTTTATTTTGAAAACATGATATTTGAAAACAAATTTACGGTGTATCAATGTACTTCGAAAGAAAAGCCACTTCATTTTCTTTTAACAGCAAAGAGGGGCTGCTGACACACTTATCACCTGCTTTCTTTATCAAGTAAGCCTCGACGATTTCGCGTTCTGTTTTTGAACTGCTTTTTTTCAGAAAAGTGGTGTTGCAAAATAAAGGGGTACAAGCACATTGTTTGCAATGTTCTGCTATCTTTTGTGGGATGACGAGTGCATATGCATGAGCTTGATGCGGGGGTATATCTGGATGTTCGTTTCCAATAAACGCCAGTTGCAAGTTAAGCGCAAGTCCTGTTGTATGTGTTTCGTCTTCGTCGTTCGCGCTTTCAAGTTTTCACTAATGATGGACCAACTCGCCCAAACCAAGGTATTGTTGAACAGTACAAATGTTATCTGGGTAGCGCAAGAAAACATGAACGCAAGAAACGACGATGACGAGACAAGCGCTAACTTTCAACAAGGGAAACGTTATTTCCGGGATTGGTCGTACTTATACAAATAAAAAAGCGCGTTCTTTAGTACAGCTTTTACTCCAGCCATCCTTTACCCGCCACGGTCTCTATAGTGGTCATGGTGCTCGACTGCTGACCCGAAGGTCGCGGAATCGAATCCCGGCCGCAGTGGCCGTCTTTTCGATGGAGGCGAAAATGCTTGAGGCCTGTGTGCTTAGATTTAGGTGCGCTTTAAAGAACCCCAGGCGGTCGAAATTTTTGGAGCCAACCACTACTGCGTCTCACATAACGATATTGTGGTTTTGGGACGTTAAGCCCCAACAATTATTATTATTATCCAGTCATCCTTCATGTACTACACAGGAAAATAAAGATTCAGTTCCGTTTAGTCCACATGGTGGAAGTCTAAGATGGTAATGCTACGTCAACACACGAGAACATAAGCTTGCGTGCGCGCGTGCGTGCGCGTGCCGTATACAGGTATAACCCAAGTATCAACTGAATCGATTGATTAGTAATACGCCATTCGCACCACTCATAGTAAATGACTGACGTGAGTGCCTTGAGGCACTCGCACCGCTCAAAGCGCCGTCGGTGGAAGGCGATGCGACGGTTCAATCATGTGAGGCCGCGGTAGAGCAACTCGACTCGCGCAGCACGGGGACGAGCCCGCGGAAGATGCGCCGAGTTCCGGGAACCGCGCGGCGGAAGGTATGCTGCCCCGAACGGGTTCGCCAGCGTCAAAATGGTCTGCGGCCTGATAACGAGGTCGTCGCCTACATATGCGGCTCGCCGAGCAAGCTCGTTATGCTCCACGGGGACGCCTCAGGGAGAGAACATGATGCTCCTTAGAAGAATCCACCGGCGCTGGTGTACGAACTTCTACGAGGTCGTCTCCAGCGACATATCGCCTTGGACTGCATGGAAAAACACGCCTGCATTCATCTAGGTGACTGTTTGGCAGGTCAACAGTGCTTCCACTTGAATCGCAGACAATGTTAGGTGTTTCTCGGAGGCAGAGTGGAAATTTGTTTCGATCTGTGCAGAACATGGTCAGTTTACTGTATTCGATAAGGTGTGTATACAGTTGAACCAGCGGCTACATCGGATAGAAGGCAGAAGCATTAGAACCTCCGAACGCTGCCGTCTTCAACGTCGAGTTGTTAATACGGAAATTATCGACAATGCTGCGTCGCTCGTGTGCTTCATCCATTAAACTTTCGGGCTACAGTTTGACTGTGTGCTAACCCAGGTGAAAATGATTCCCATTCCCAGCTGGGTTATGAAACCTGGAAATCTTTCCAGGCTGGAAAATTTCCCAGCTGAAAATGGGAAAATTTCCAGCCTGGAAAAATTTCCAGGTTCCATAACCCAGCTGGGAATGGAAATATTTCCAGTTGGGAATGGAAATATTTCCAGCAAATATTTCCAGCAGGAAATGGCAAAATTTCTAGTTGGAATCCTTCATTCCCAGCTGGAAATGGAAGAGTTTCCAGATTTGACCTCGCGGCTATCGCATGCGTCTTAGCATGGTTCCTACAGGACCTGTTCGTCCAGTGAACTGCACACAGTCAAAGAACATAGCGGTGAAATTTAACAGCATTTATTTGAACGCTTGTAGCCAGTGTTAGAACATATCTCGAGATGTAGAATGAGTTTGCTCATATCCTCGTACACCACCTGAAAAAAAAAATATTTATACATAATGAGCAAACATCAAAACCACAATGACCCATAAAACGCAATTCTAGCAAAAGTATAGTTTTACCAAATCACATGAACAGCATCAATACAGCTTTCAAAAGCAGTACCACAATACAAAGTCAATGCAGTGCAAAGCAAAGGTGAGCAAGATCTGATGAGCACTGCGGTTCATACTGTAGGTGCTATGTAACGATTATTTATATCGACCTTAAACTACTCCGAATAGGCGTCCAATGAGTTCACTCGAACATATGTAATTACTCGCGTTTGTTGCATAGATGCATGCGCACCAGTAGGCACAAGCATTGTACGGCACAGGGCTACTGGAGACAAACGCTGCTTACACAAACCGGCCTGTAGTGTACTTTGCGCATATGTAAACATTACACGCAGCCAGGTAACATGACATCAAGATAACGAAGCCCACAAACATTCGAGACAAACGTTCACTTATACTTGAAATATATAAGTGCAACTTGCCTCCAAATGGAATAATTAGAGCTGAGAAAATCGCTGTCCCTTGATCGGCGCTGGTGTATCCAAGACATCGCACACAGTACAGCAATAAAAACCGCTCGAACATGCTGGTCATCACTCGTAACACTTTCCAGAGATAAACCTGACCACAAAGAACTATTCCATGTAACTGTCGCACAGATATTCATCAAGGAAACTCCCTAGAGTAGCGAACACCGAGCACACACACGCACAGATATCACCAATATCACCACGACTAGCCGCCATGTGCTGTACGAAACTGTGGCTGACTGCGGCGACATAATAACCTATGCGGTCTATCGGACCGCTGTCTTTAACGGTGTTAACCTTAAAAAAAGAAACATAACTTTTGTACGCTGTATTTATATTACAGAGTAGGTTATTATTTAGCATTAACGTCATAAGTCACCGAGAAATGATACGAGAATAGAGCTACTGAGACGCCAACAAACATCGCGGCAGTGCGGCGTTTTTCATGGCCGTGGCTATTAGCCCCGAGAACGAACACTGGCGGCGCGGCAGTCGCGGCGATCTGACGTCACGGCAAGGACTCGCTTGCGCCGCAGCCGAGGGTCGCCTTTTTCTGCGCCCGCCGCGTACCCGCTCTTTCGCGATACGGTGGTGATTACTGCTCATTCTTGCAATGCAAATCTCCCAAGGGAGAAGGTAGGAGTTTACACTACTAGGGAAAGTTTAGTAAGCTAGAAAGTTTGGATAATATAGCTTATAATGGGCGAATTCCCGCTCGAACGGAAGCTCCACCGTGAAAATGGTGATGCACGAGAGCAAGACATTCGTTGTTTTCACCGCATGCTCCAAGACATCGGTGCTAAAAATTTACGCTAATGGTTCTAACTTCATTACAACTTGGCGTAGACTCCACGGTTAGAACACGCGTCCCGAAGATTACAAATTAAATTAGGACGTTTTCAATTCACTAACTACATTGCGGCTTATCGTACAAGTTATGTATGCCTTTGCAGATTAGCTAGATGATTTGACAGAATTGCGCTTTCTGCTACAGAAGACTTTAGATGAATCTGTCTATCGTAAATAATCACTTAATACATCCGAGAAATTAAACAAAATAATACTGCCACGCACAGAATGGTTTCGGAAATTCTCAGGTGTTAGTATACTTGGATTACGTAAACATTTCTTCTCAACACTCGTCTGGGATTATGTGGCCGTGTACCCTGATTTGCATGAACTGCTGGTCCGATCGACCGCCGGGTCACGAGCGGTAATATTAAATTCTCGTGGGAGCACTGTTGATAAAAATCGTCTGCTAAACAAACACCTGAAAGTCGAAATGAGCGTTTTGAACCATTTCGATGGCAATCTCAATAATGTGGCCCACGTATTAATTGAACGTCCTTCGCTTTAATGAGTCAATTAATGGTCTCGCACGTCATGTCCACACACGGGTTCATGATGCTCAGGGGTATATCAAATGCAAAAAAAAAAATTGAGCTGGCTATCTAAACTAGTACTTATACAAGTGTAACAGCGCCGTTGCTACGAATTTATGAGCTGGCTATCTAAACTAGTACTTATACAAATGTAACAGCGCCGTTGCTACGATGCTGCATGAAGACACAATCTGACAGCAATAAGGAGTCTCCGCCATTAACCTCAACTTTTTTATGTTGTGAAATGAAGCTCCGAAATTATTGCGAGAAAGACGTGAAACTAAACAACATGATGAGTGAGCGAGTACAGAAGAAAAACAAACACAACTGCGGCAGTATTCTCGGGCGAGCGTTTTCGAGATATTTTGCGAAGCTCGATACTGCATGCGCTTTCCTAATCGTGCGCGGGGCTTGGCACACCGGCAGGACCGCTGTCCGCCGATCGCGGATGCGTCCGATGCAAATAATACTTGTGAAGGCGAAGCCATCATATTTTTTAAAGGAATCGCCCGTGAACAACGCAACCTAATAATGTGAATACGGTGTCTTGCGTGCCAAGACCGCGACATGATTGTGAGGCACGCTGCAGATTAATTTTGACCGTCTCAAATTCTTTAACGTGCTCCTGTATCTAAGCAGAGGAATGTTGCTTTTCGCACCCGTCGGAATGCGGCTGCTGTGGTCGGGAATTAGACCCATCCCCGAAGTTAGCAGCGCGACACAGCAACAAACCTGGTCACCGCTTTCAAAGTGTGATCGACGGCGCGCGGGCACCGTTGGGGACTGTGAAGAAAAACTGCATGGAACTTGTTGCCGTTTTACTAGGAAGATTATAGATGCTGTTTTCGTCATTCATCTGAAGTTGAGACAGGCTAAAAGCGAACGTAAACAGCGGAACAGCGCACGAAGAAAGCGCGTGATATGCCGGCGCGTCACGGCGGGCGTCGAAGAGTCCTTGCCGTGACGTCATCCACGCCTCCCGCCAGGCGGCGCCACTCCAACTTCTCGGGGCTATATGAGGGAGCAAGTTAGCAAAGTTCACTGCTATTCGATCGTGGCATGTCAATGGCGAATGCTCAAAATAATGCCCCTTTTCTCAAGGAAGTAACTACTATTGTTTAAACACTAGCTATTGGCGCAACGGCTCAATGATGAACTGAGCAAGCACCTGGTTGGACGTATACAGTTGTAACATATTTGTAATGCCGTGTCGACCGGGCGCACGACTACTGAAAAGGTCAAATAAAAGTGCGTGTTACCCCAGCCATACATATTTTTCAATTTTTTTGCAACCCAGCCGTACGGGGCGCGGAAGAGCCATGTGATGAATATTCAATGTGGTTCTCAGACATGGATGTTTCAGGGGGACCCCTTGCAGTCAGAGGAAGAGGGGGTGGGTGGGTTATACGCAATATGCAGCGTGTGAAATAGGTTCCTTTAATTTCTACGTGGCAAAGAATGGTCAGGCAAAAGTGCCACGTCAATTCGATCTGAACAACTTGTCAATAAGTTCTCTAGCCTGCAGCCACATTCAACCTCTTTATCGCGATGTTTGTTTTTCAAATATGCAAGCCTGGAAAAAGCATGCTCGCAAATGTCGTAGAAAACTGCAACAGAAACTTTACAGCCACTTCATTAAGGAGAAACATAAGTCAGCTCCGTCGCACTGCACAAATGTAATGCAGTGAAGCATACCAAAAACTAGAAGGGGCCGCTGTCACGGGATATAGTGGGCCTTCAAAAAACTCTCTCTTTTTTTGCAAGCTTAATTGGGTGTTGCAAACCCCGAAGAATGACCTCGCGGCCCCCCATTTGAGAACCACTGTTCTAAGTCATGTCTAAATGCACGGTCTGCATTATACACTTAATCTGCTATCACTTAATTGTATGCAGATCAATCTTTGGGCAGCTGGAATTCCTTTTGTCAACTAAACCACTTCCTCGCTCAAACAAGAAAATTTCATACAGAGCAAATTATTTCCCAACTGAAGCTGGAAAAATTTCCAGCTGGAAATATAACTTCCCAACTGGAACTGGAAACTTCAAGCTGGAAATGGCTTTCCAGTCGGGAATTATTTCCATATCCATGCTGGAAATACCATTTCCAGCCTGGAATGGGTTTCATTCCCAGCTGGAAATTGTATTTCCAGCTGGGAATGGAAAATTTCCAGCCTGAAGAGCCATTTCCAGCTGAAAACCAGGCTGGAAACCCGATTTCCAGCGAAACTGTATTCGTGTTTCTGCTCTGGGCGCCTCTTCGCTCGTTTTTCCAGCGTGAGCGAAGAGGCGTCGGTGAAGACGACGGTGAAGTTCTTCCTCGGACTCGATACTATCATGATCTTTCGACGCACATTCATTGCTTTTGCACGGTCCCGCCTTCGATGTCTGTATTCGTGTTGCTGTTGTCGACGCCTCTCCGCTTTTTCTAGCTTTTTTTCTACGGCGTGAGCGCAGTGCGACGTCTCAGCGTCTCGCCTTCACCGATTTCTCGAAGTGCTACACGTCACAAAGCCCCTTTACACGTCACACTACAGCAGTGCCACCACACAACACTGAGGCAAGCAGGGTGTTTTCTTTTTTTTTTTTTTTAGACAATACGGACTTTTTATAAAAATCCTATGACAGCAAGGCTCTTGTCGTTTTCGCACGCGCACTCCACGTCGAGGAGGAAAAACACTGTTGCCACTAATTAACAAATTTTCGTTAATTAACTTTTCAATTACTGACTTGAGGGCAGGTGTTTATAATAGAAAGTTGTAGTGCGTGCCAATTTATGGCACACCCATTTTTTAGAAATCACGAAAGTTGCACGTAGTTCGAGATATTCATGATCGAATTTCAAGGGCGAATTCGAAACTGATCGCGCCCGGCACGCACAAAGTGCGGCGGAACAACGGGAAGACACGTGACAGGGAAGTGACGAAATTCGAATGGAGGCGCGCAGGAACAGAATCTGGCCAGAAAAATCAGCAAGCGTTCCGAAATACACTAGTAGAGAGTTCAATGTTTGTGTGCGATAGGTAGTGCTTATGTGTTTCTTTCCTAAACTATAAAGAGGCGCGAATAACTATGTCGCGTGTCTGCAAGAAGAAGCGCCGAAGTGGCAGCCCCCGAGTTTTATGCTTCCCAGACAAAGAAAAGGTTGATATCGCGATTTTCTTGGGTACAGTTCGAAAGAAACGAATAAGCATTAAACACTACGCACAAAAATAACGCGATGCGCGGGCACAAGTGAGATGACTTGCAGCTTTTCACGAAAACATACGGCCGCGGCGCCCCTTCATTCAAATTTCGTCGCGCCCTTGTGACGGGTAGTTTCGGTCTGACGTATCAGAACCACTGATCAGAACGGTCGCGCTTCGTGCGCGCTTTGCGCGATCAGTTTCGATTTCGATGAAGAATAACTCTAACTACGTGCAACTTTTGTGATTTGTAAAAAAAGAGGTATGCCATAAATTGGTACGCACTACTACTTTCTAATATAAACAACTGCCCTCAAGTCAATAGTTAAAAATTTAATTAACGAGTTTTTGTCAATTAGTGGCAACAGTGTCATTGTAACTGCGGCAAAGTTTTTTCGACTCGACGTGGAGTGCGTGTGCGAAAACGACAAGAGCCTTACTGTCATAGGACTTTTATTAAAAATCTGTATTCTAAAAAAAAAAAAACACCCCGTATTTCCGCACCCGGCTGTTGTGTCATTTCTTTTATCTTCAATAGACAGCCCTCCGGGACACACTGCACAGTGTGATTCAGAGGATGCGCAATGCGTTTTGCACGTCAGAAAAGGGAAAGAAAGAAAAGCATTTGCACAAAGGTGAGGAATGCACAGTAGTTTAGTTGAAGCAGACTCTTTCAGTACCACATCACCTCTACCTCGACGCGTATACGCCCAGAGCGGATGTGTGAGTTCGGATCCCTGCAGCCATATAGTGTAGCTTGCTTTTACAACAAAGCTGTATACCGGGTGTCCCAGATGACCCGGACCAAGATTTTAAAAAAAAGAACATGTAACACCTAGCATAGTTATACCTGCTGTATATTAGTGGTAGTCGTGCGTACTTACAACCTTTATCTCTTTAGTTACAAAGTACTAATTAATCAGTTGACTTTAATTGGTCAACTTTTTAATTATTGCTTGAATCTGACTAGATGTGTTTTTGTTTTTCGAGGAAAAAAAACAAAAGCGTGCGAAACACGCCAAATATGAAATAGACGCGTGCTCGTGCGCCGCTACTCAAGTGACTCAAGCGCTTCCGAGTGTTCTTTTGTTGATACCTGACTGCGTTCCTTTGTCGCCGCATTGTTCAGGGCTTCGTGCTCCTTCATGGACGCGTCAGCGGCGTGTTTTCATGCCGCTTCAGCAGGTACAGATTTTTCCCCACGCATTTACTTTTGGCTTTCATGTCATAAAAGTGGGAATTAAGTTACCCGGGACGGCACCCCGTAGCGGCCGCAGTAACTTATGCAGCACTTGTAGCGCTACTATGCGAAAATCTGGCTAATGCATCGCTAAGTACTGTCGAAGTGGGTCAGTGACAGACAAGTGACCGACTCAGACACGAAGTGTTTGAAATAGCACGGGTTTGTATAGTACGCCGCATGCCACCTCACATGAACGTAGGAGAAAACGGAAACAATAAGCAGCGACCGGAAGTACTAAGATAAGTTACTTTTGCGGTGTTACCAAAGAGAGAGACGCATGCACATTTTTTTTTCACTTGTCGGCTGGTTTCAAGATGGCGAAGGACGTTTTCGCCACCATGAAACCAGGCAATGACCGCGCCTTCATCCTCGTATTCGGTATCATCGACTACGCAGTTTGCCAAGAGGACAGCGAGCGATTTGAAACGAAATCGTGAATCCTGTGGCGTTCAGTGCAATAATATTACTTGAATCAAATGTTAATAGAATCTTTGATAGTAGCGCTTTCTCACTATGTTCAAAAAGTGTTGCAAGGCCACCCCTGGGGCTTGGTGAAACAACGAAGCAACAAATTCTACGAACAGCAAACACTGCTGTGAACAGTTCAGCCAAGTTTTGTAGTCGTGCGCGGCACTTACTTTATGCCACTTTCTCGAGCGTCCTCTCTCCATATACAGTGGTTCACGCCTCACTCTCTTCGGAGCTGCCGGCGCCTGTCCTGGAGTAAGCGAACAGATTGCTATCGACTATTAGCTGACATAAATCAGGAGCGGGATCAGTTGCGCTTCCTGTCATGGGGTGTCACCACGTGTCCGCGTGCGCTTAGATTGGTGTCAGCTTTTTAAAGGGCAGATGCCGCCTCCTCGGCCTTGGAGGCAGCGTGGCCCCCATTTTGAATCCCCCGCCCGGTCGCTTTTGCGTGGCGCGTGTGCTATTAGAGAGTTTTAGCAAGTTACGGAAATACGGTACGCAAATACGGTAAGGCAGTACGGTAGCGTTCCTCCTTTCCCGCTGGTTGTGCTTTTGCCGCTCCCCGTTCCAGTGACAATGCGTACCCCAAGCGACAGGTGTCTCGTTAACAATGCGTAGGCTGACGGGCAACAATGAGGCGTGACAACCCCACAGTAATTTTTGAAAAAGCTTTTGTGGTGTATGGGTGCCTTCACCGGCAAAAGGTCGACGACCTGGAAAGGAGGAGCGGTACCGTCACACGGTAGCGTATTTGCGTACCGTATTTCCGTAACTTGCTAAAACTCTGGTGCACGTTTCCCGTCCAGTTTCATGCGCTCGCTACCGTCACCATGGCCGGGTGTTGCGTGCCGCAGCGCACCAATCATTCCAGGAACGCTGGAAGTTGTTTTCCAAGAGACCCGAAAGGAAGGGTTCTTTGGACAGTAAAAATCAAACGTGACAAGTGACATCCGACGAACACATCATCCATTTGCAGCGTAAGTTTCCAGCCGGTATAGGCTTCCAAAGCAACGTCGAGCGTCGCCACTGCTCTCATCGCAAATGGGAATATCCATGGCGCGTCTCCTTTCGCCATAACACTGCCGCCCCCGCTTTCGCGCACGCGCAGAGCTCTCGGATTGCATCTGTGGTGCGTCACAATGTAACTATTGCTGACTTGCGGGGCTCGGGCCGAATGAGGAGCGCATGCGCGCACGTGTCCTAGCCACCGCCACTGCCAAATCCGGGTACAAAGCGCCTTCTCCGGCAGCGTCTACCCCGTAACGCATAGCTCGGCCGCGCCCAAACTTGAGCTTGGATTCCCTATTTCGAATGAACATGCAAGCAAAACTTGTGCCGGTGTCAACCTTGCGTAAGAAATGGACGCACTGATATCATCTGTGTGTTTAAAAGATATTGGTTCACAAGTGCATGAATCCTGCATCTTACTTCGTAAACATTCCTTACTGCACTTGGCTGATCCTGTATCTGCCTTTGATTTTTGCTTTCGCTATTTCTTTGTGATGGGAAGTGTATCATGTAATATATTATGCGTGTTTGTCTGCAGATGATATCCTTCTTTTTTTTGTAATAATAATTATTTGTTTGAATTTACGTCCCCAAACGACGATATGATTATGAGAGACGCCGTAGTACAGGGCTTCGGAAATTTCGACCATCTGTTGTTCTTTAACGTGCACCTAAATCTAAGTACACGGGCCTCTGGCACTTAGCCTCCATCGAAATGGGGCCGCTACGGCCGGAATTCGATCCGGCGACCTTTGGGTCAGCAGTCGAGCACCATAACCACTAGAAAACCACGGAAACCACGGAAACCACATAAACCACGGAAATATCCATTTCCGTGGTTTATGTACGCCTTCTGCGTTTTCTGATGCCCATGTATGTATGTGTGGAGTTAAGCCTTTATTCTTCGTTGTTTCCCTGTTTCAAGGTTACCTTTTCGTCCTGTCCTAAATCAATACGCATTTCTTGTTTTTAAATCATGCACGATCATTGTGAAGCGACTAGTGGCAGGCCTTAGCCAATTCTGCCATGGAGCACTTTATCTGTGTTATTGCTTCTGTCAGCGCAGTATTAACGCGCACCAATTGATGACCTGTACACTGGGGAACGGCAGGCGTTTACACACACAGGCGTGCGCGTGTGCACACGCACACACACATGCAGTATTTAAATTATTTGAGCAAGCATTATTTATTTATTTATTTATTTATTTATAATAATGTAAGCCATGAAGGATCACACAGGCGTGCACACACAAACAGTACTCGCGAAGCGTCTATGCAAAGAAGACGCATCAAAACAAGACGGGGCAGCATTGTGTACGGTAGACACGCTATGCCAGTAAAAAATACAAACAAAGTCAAGTTGTACAATGAGTACCTCATGGAAAACCAGTTCGTGCAATAAAAGCTCACAGGTTCCCTAATGCATTCACTTAAGACGACTCGAAGGCGAACGCCATCTTCTCATTTTTTTGCGCACGTAGCGCGGTTTTGCATTGCCTCCCAGATCGGAGCCACCTCACCTGGTTTTGCACTGCCTCCGTGATCTGCCCACTTTTGACCAAGCTACGATGTCATGTGATAGCGGCATCATGTGACGTCACGCCAAACTTTGTGAAGTCATGGTGTCATATCGTGACGTCACCGCGCGACGATGATTTTTGCATCCCTCGTCCCCGACGCCGTGGTACGGTGACGCCGTAGACGCTGGACGCCGACGGTCAAATTTCGCGTTTGATGAGGCATTTAAGGCTTTCGCCTTAAAAAATGCGTTCGCCGCGGTGGTATAGTGGTTACGGTGCTCGACTGCTGACCCGAAAGTCACAGGTTCGATCCCGGCCGCGGCGGTCGCATTGAGGTGGAGGCGAAATGCTAGAGGCCCGTGTACTGTGCGATGTCAGTGCAGGTTAAAGAACAGCAGATGGTTAAAATTCATGCAGCCCTCCACTACGGCGTGCCTCATAAGATGCTTTTGGCACGTAAAACCCCATATATTATTAATAGAAGAGACAAATAAACGACGCCGTGCATCTGCCGTGCAAAGTGGAAAACAGTATTGGAAACACTCAATAATATGTGCATTCAATTGGGCATGCAAAAAAAGAGAACTGCAGATACAGGAAAAGAAATTGCAGATACAAAAAAAAAGTCACAGTTTCGCCGCAACGGCGAATCAATGAATGCGATAGCAACAAATTGGAATCTAACGAGAACAACGGAAAGCAGCTCGAAATTGCCAGCGCGTCGCTCGAGCCCAAAGGACGCACGAAAAGAACGCACACAGGACGAGCGCGAACTATTATGCGTCACAGCTCGATACTTGAAGCGCACTCCTGAAACATAAAGCAGGACGCACGAAACGAACGAACGGGTATACGCAGGACGAGCGCGAACTGAATGTCGCAGTTGCTTATTTCTGATTGAACAGCGCGCTCCTTTCGCAAATGCGGCTGCTGCAGCGAGCTTAGTGACCTTCGTACGCTCTGTGACTTCAGCGCGGACATCGTGGGGAAAGCACAAGACATACAACCCCCCGCTCTACCCCGCGCCCGCCCCCCTTCTTTCCTTGAGATAAGCGCACGAAGGCGACCATGCCCTGAAGGGCAAAGAGCATCGGCGTTCGCAGGAGCGGGGTGGCGACGTTTAAAGCCCAGCGCCCAGCACGCTCCTCGCGCCATCTCGCTGGTAATGAAGAAACGCTTATAAGCGCCTGCCGTCTCTGAGTCCGGCCAGCGGTAAAGGGTGTGTATATAACGCTTGCCGTTAGCTACGTGGACGATGTGCGTTTCGTGGCGTAGTGGCTAGCGCCACACGCTGCCGAGCGAGAGGTCCCTGCATGGTTCGATTCCACGCTTCGGAAGCATTTTTCTGCATTATTATTTCTTTGGGGCTTTTATATATATATATATATATATATATATATATATATATATATATATATATATATATATATATATATATATATATATACGGTGAATGACGGCGACGGGGACGGACAAAAACCAGCCGAGACTGTCCATATAATTGCTATCGCAATAAAAAAGAAGGAAAAACGCACAGATACTGCGCGTATGCAAAGCTTTATGGCATACTACACAATAACGCATTCATACTTTTGATAAGGACTCAAGGTGCAACTCGAGTGCCGATACCAGAGCAGCCACAGACTGTGAGCAAGAAATGTCAGCACTAGTACTGATAAAGAAGCGTTCATTTCATTTTAGCAGGATATTTGCACCATACTGCCCCTCGGCCCTTTATTCTGTGTGCAACATGTATGATGCCATTTATCATAAACGAGTAAATTGTTTGTAAACTTAGCAAAATGAGCCACCTAAATGTGTGTGTTGAGATACATATCTACTGCTGCTACTGCTGCTGCTGACATGTATGTAAATACTTTAAACGATTATTTGTGTATACGGAATGCAGAGCTTACGAGAAAATTAAGGCTGTAGACTTGTCTTTCCCGGCGTAAGGAAGAGGATTCGTTTTCAACATAACGGATTCTACGTCTACCGCTAGCGCGTAACACATGCACAGGTCGTCAGCTTACATGAATTACATGCTCTCTTAATAAACATTTAGGCAACAACAGCAATAAAAGCTGTCCAAGCTTCAAAAAAGAAAAAAAGGGGGAAAGCTCACTAGCGTGCACTTATTTCCGAACGTATCCGCGCACCGCAAGCGCGCTGTGTAGCGCCTTTCGCATGCTGCCGATTGCGGCGGGAGGCGCAGTGGCGGCTGTCCTCACCCTCAGCGGAGCGCGCGGGCATCAAGGCACCCTAGCGTGCGCTGGGGTCCCTGTATATGCGGGAGCGTGAGCTAAAATCCACAGTAGAAGCACTCCTGCGCGAATAAATCACTAAGGGAGGGAGCGATCGCGGGTCATGACGCGCTCTGACGCAACTTCGTTTCTAGCGTAGCCAGTGGGGAGGGAGGGGGTTCAAACACCTCTCCCGAATATTTTCACTCTTACGTGCGTATATATACACGCACTCATACAAAGACACGCGCGAACATTCATAAATAGTGGTGACGCCCCGCCCCCCACCCCACCCCCTACGGCTACGCGTAGCCGTTGGGGGTGCTACGTATCTTCGTCGGTACTCGTCGGGACGAAAGGAGAGAGAGAGAGAGAGCGCTCAAAGCGTGGGATTTGTAACTCCCCTCGTTCTTGACGGATTCGAAAAATTTTTGCGGCAATCGATTCGTGAGGCAATAAACTCTAATGCCGAGGTCATACGATGATTACTTGTAAAAGTGGTTCAGGACCACTTTAAATACGCGTGGAACGTGGACGTCATGCCCTTCGAGAGGCCCTTTGCGTGGCAGCAGTTGTTTGTCAGCCCGATGATGCTCGGCAATTTTCGAGGCTTCCATCCCACAAAGGGATGGGAAGTTATCTTCTGAAGGAGTAGAGTCGAGTGGCGAGCGTAACAAGCAATACGCACTATTGTCTTTTCTCCCAGACATATGCAACCAGTGAGTGGCGTAGCGAGGGGGTGGGGGCACACCGCCCCCCCCCCCCGGATCTTTTTTGCTATGGCATACACAGCACAAAATCACACTCGACCACAACTGCCTGCCCTGCCCCCACTTCAGGTAATGGAGGTGCCCCGCCCCCCCCCCCCCCCCCGCCGAAAAACATTTCTGCCTACACCCCTGCAACCAGTGGCGTAGCCAGGTGGTGGCACACCGGGCCCATGCCCCCCCCCCCCCCCCAGAAAATTGTTTTGCCGTGGATACAAAGCACAAAATGACACTCGACTACATCTGCCTGCCCGGTCCTCACTTCAGATCAAGGATGTGCCGCCCCGGAAAAATATTTCTGCCTACGCCCGTGTATGCAACGGGCAGTAGCGTGGCCAGAATTTTTTTCGGGGGGGGGGGGGGGGTTCGATCTTTCTTGATGCATGTTCGTGCGTGCGTACACTCTAAAAAATCCCAGGCTTAATATCACGCTAAACTGTTAATTTAAGCGTGATGCGCATGCAAATGAGCTGTGGATGACGTTTCAAGCACCACGTGACCGAAAATAAGCGTGAGGTCCCTTCAGGTCAGCGTGGAAGCAAGGCTGCATGCCGTGGTTCAGTCATGTGCGAGCGTGAGCGAGCCGTGTACGCGTGAGGAGCGGAAATCACACGCTTACAATCCCGCGGAGCTCACGCGTAGATATTCACCATCACAAGTCGCGAAATGCCACAACAAGCCGCCGCCGCGCCGTCACCCGTCACCACGAAGCGGAAGCATGCGCAGTCTCAACGACGAACGTGACGGGGCACATGCGCATACGCGTTCTCCCCGCGGTCCCCGCGCCTGTTGCGAGGAATACGGAACTTTATTTCGGGAGGCTGCTGCGTCTGTATCACCATGTTCACTTCAGAAGATATTCTCGGCGTGCAATGCGGGCGGTGCAAGCACACCGACTGTGAGTGTTCCGAGTTTTATGAGAGAAAATCCACCGAGGTCCGACGGCTCAGGAGCGGCCTTTCCAGTCGGATGGTGTATTTACTGTGGTCACGCACCTGCCATTCATGGGCAACTGGAATATATAGGTAAGAA
This sequence comes from Rhipicephalus sanguineus, assembly GCF_013339695.2. Lineage (NCBI taxonomy): Eukaryota > Metazoa > Arthropoda > Arachnida > Ixodida > Ixodidae > Rhipicephalus > Rhipicephalus sanguineus. The sequence continues at coordinate 189,592,889 of NC_051176.1, forward strand.
CGTTAGTCATGCTTCGCTCGTATTCAATGGGAGCAAACAAATTACTTACAACGCCTTCTCGTGTCTGCTTGTCACATGTGAGGTGCGAATTCTGCCTTAACGACGCATTTTGTTTAGCGGAGTGCGACAACCATTTATGGGAGCATTAACTGTGTTAAAAAAAAAAGAATATTCGCCCTTATGCGACAAACATCTTTTCAGTCAGAGCATTTTGTGTTTGTTGTGGTGAAGTACCGAACAGAAAATTATATTAACAGCGCGTTAAAGCAATTCATTTTCGAAAACGTCTTCTGACAGCTTCGTTTTCCGTGCTCTTCACCTGCATCCTCACTTATTTACAGCTGCGCTTTCAATGATAACTCGTCTCTTGAAAGGCACCGCTTGCTTGTGCATCTTTCATGTGTAGTTTATGACACGAATATAACGAGCTCTCTTTCATTAATTTCACCCACCAGTTCTCCGCACCGAGTGACATTTGTGCTTGACATTTGTTACCATTGTGACATTTGTTACCATTGTGCTTTCTATACCGTGTATATTTTCAAGATTTATAACGCGGTTAGTGGAGTATCAAGGTTCTTACGGCGCATTGGTCCGAACTTATAACAACACAATCGACGCTGTAGTGCAAAAGACCGCTCTTCCTGTCACGCGGTGCACGACCACTACATCCGTGGAAGCCTTGCCGTGTTCGATTGTGACACGGGCACTTCTGAATGATAGTGTATACTCTTGGGCGAGTTGGGAATCAATTTTTCTATTTTAGCGCATTTGTTAACAAAACAGAGCTTTGAAAAACGACACTGACACAGCCCATGTGTGGACATATCGCTGTGTCCGTGTCGTTCTTCTGTCCTCTGTTTTGTTACCAAGTGCGCCAAAATTTAATTGTGAATTGTGTTTAACCAATACCGTTCGTCGGTGTCACGTAGGAAGGCACCGATCACGCTGACTGGAGCATAGGCGTCAGAATCCGGGCTTTCATTTTGTTTTGCAACGGTTCCTCAGAGTAGTGGTGCTCTTCTAGCTATAGTAGATGTCTTAATGTTTAAAATGTCATAGCTTGCGCAAAGACGGGGACACAAAGAATAGATAGACAACCGCTAACTCACAACTGTTTACTTTTTTGAAAAGTACTGAACATATAAGCACCTATAATCAGCCTAACATGCGCGGACCGAGTCATGTGGCATGCGGGCAGAATATTATACTACAACAGTATATGTCGCTCAAACTGCGTCGTTGCCGGTAAAATGAAAGTTCATAAAATGTTCAGCCATTCGCCGACTGGTAGTAACCAGCATCCAGGGCTGGGCAAAGATACTTTGAAATTGTATCGTGATACGATACAAGATACTCAGGCAAGAAATATTTGAGATACAGATACAAGATACCACAACGTCGATTGTATCCGATACGATACATTCCACTTGTATCTTAAGATACTTCGATACATCCAGAAATTTGTTGTTATATATCTGTATAATACGGTAATGTAGCACTAAACGCCGATGCCAAAAAAATGTTTGCTTGAAAGTTTATTAACTGCGACCAATTTTGTTTTATTTGAATGAAATGTCTGTTAGTATCTCAAAAGTTTTGTTTTTCTTGCTGAAGGTATATTACTTACTGGGGTTTCTTTAGCTGCTTAACATGACAGCTCTTTATACACTTCGCTGATAACGGTTTTTGCTTGCCGCTTTCTTAATTGGGTGGAGTCGATGCTCTGCTTGCGGACCAGCTAGCGGGCTGTCATCTAATCGCAAGAACTTCAATAAGAAGCCTCCGCACAATGGTGTAAATACCGTTCTTAAGTTCTACCTTGCCCGTAAACGTATCACGGTTTTCGCAATACCCGATCACCGGACATTGTACATCAACGAGAAGCTGGTAGCGACATTCTTTGCGACGCCTCTTGTTTACGTAGAGGACATAAAACTGCAATTAGTTTTATATTATGCTTATCTGCTGGCGTAAAGCGTTCGTTAGCGACGTACTCAGTAATGCGCGATCTTCTAACAATTTTTCTTTTATGAGAGGACATCTGCAGCCCAGGAAACGTGTCAGACGTGTTCTACTGTTGCACAAAGTGCCGCAGGACACCGCCGCTGTTCACACTATATTGCCACTGAAGCTCCGATTACCTGCTGATTAGCAACAGTAAAAATATTTAGCGCAGACAAAAAAGAAAAACAAATATAAATAAGTAAACTAGAAAAGCGGTTCTGTATCAAACACAGCGAATAAGTATAGGAACACGATACAGGCGGCACCCCCAAGAGCTAATAATAATTGTTGAGTTTAATGTCCCACAGAACCACGATATGATAATGATAGACGCCATAGTGGAGGGCTCCGGAAATTTCGACAATGTGGTGTTATAAAACTTAAATTAAGCACACGGGCATCGAATTACGGCCGCCGCGACCTACGGGTTAGCAGTCAAGCACCATAGCCACTAGACCACCGCGGCCGGTAGCCCCTAATAGCCATGACAATTAGGCATTTAAGGTGAGACCACAAAATTTTCGGTGCCTATGTAAAATAGCGTAAACCGACTCGTTGAGAAGCTGATTAAAAAAAACGGAGCATTTTGTATAACAATGTTTCTACAACCCCTTCGCTAATACCTTTGAGATGGCTCCTAATAATTTACGCTATTATCATGAAAGCTCAATTTTGCTATTTTACTAAGCAGTAAGCAGAACTTATGTTACTGTATGCTCCAAGCACGAGCAGATTATTATATATTTGTCCTCAATGTCGCCCGCCTTGACATAACAGTAAACTTAAGTAGAATATAAGTGTGTAAACAGTATCAGAAATGATGCAGATAGTTAAAGTAAGAATAAAGCAGAGAGCATACATTGCTAGCACGTAAAAGACATATTACCGTAAGCAGACCCGAAAAAAGCAATACAGAGACATAGGTAATGTATGGCATGGAAAAAGGACAGCTTACAAAGAACTTGTGCTAACAATCCAATTATGATTTCGAAAA
>NC_051176.1:189595989-189621107 GCF_013339695.2 Rhipicephalus sanguineus
AGCGCAGACAAAAATGAAAAAACATATAAATAAGTAACTAGAAAACGGTTCTGTATCAACACCGCGAATAAGTATAGGAACACGATACAGGCGGCACCCCCAAGAGCTAATAAAATTTGTTGAGTTTAATGTCACCACAGAACCACGATATGATAATGATAGACGCCATAGTGGAGGGCTCCGGAAATTTCGACAATGTGGTGTTATAAAACTTAAATTAAGCACACGGGCATCGAATTACGGCCGCCGCGACCTACGGGTTAGCAGTCAAGCACCATAGCCACTAGACCACGCGGCCGGTAGCCCCTAATAGCCAGACAATTAGGCATTTAAGGTGAGACCACAAAATTTCGGTGCCTATGTAAAATAGCGTAAACCGACTCGTTGAGAAGCTGATTAAAAAAAACGGAGCATTTTGTATAACAATGTTTCTACAACCCCTTCGCTAATACCTTGAGATGGCTCCTAATAATTTACGCTATTATCATGAAAGCTCAATTTTGCTATTTTACTAAGCAGTAAGCGAACTTATGTTTACTGTATGCTCCAAGCACGAGCAGATATTTATTATTTGTCCTCAATGTCGCCCGCCTTGACATAACAGTAAACTTAAGTAGAATATAAGTGTGTAAACAGTATCAGAAATGATGCAGATAGTTAAAGTAAGAATAAAGCAGAGAGCATACATTGCTAGCACGTAAAAGACATATTACCGTAAGCAGACCCGAAAAAAGCAATACAGAGACATAGGTAATGTATGGCATGGAAAAAGACAGCTTACAAAGAACTTGTGCTAACAATCCAATTATGATTTCGAAAACTCATTGAATAAAAAGAAAAGCAGACGCACGCCAAGATAGCTTCTGCTAAGTGAATGTTTGTTCTGTTAAATCCAGCGTCGGCACCGGTGGTGCTATAGCTGTTAGAATCTTATTTGCATATAAGTCAATCTCACTGCATGTAAGTCAAACTTGCATCGACGAGGTCCTTCAGATCGCCGATGTGTGAAAGCCACGAGACGTAAAAGCAACCCCTTTTCTTGCATTCTTCAGACTTCGTAACAAAGCACAACGCAAGAGAAACTTCGATAAGGACACTACAGCGGCATCAGAATTTGTGCAAAATGCACCGCACGCATTGGAGTACGTGGCACAGGATAGTGGCTAAGAGCCAAGTGCGCTAGCACTGACACAACTAAAACGAAAGAAAAACGTGAAAGCAAAATGTCGTCTGGGCGTAGACGTTCGCGCATTTGTCTGTCGAGGCCACCACGTGACTCTGCTCCTTCAATAGTGACGCTCAGAGCTCATCACCCGCCCTCGCTGGAAAACTCTGGCGGAAAGATAAAATAATGTCATTGTCTTTAGTTTTAAGCTGGTGTCTTAGTGGGAGCAGTATCAGCTTGAGAAGCGGAGTTCAACCAACGTTTATTGTTTCGCCCGCGGTGTTGCGATCGCAGTTCTTGTATCTTAAGATACACGATATGTTCTTCAATGTATCGGAAATACAGATACTGACACACGTCTTGCAAGACGTATCGCGATACAGATACAAGATACCCAAAGAGTATCTAAGATAGTATCGAAGATACACGTATCTTCGATACTGCCCAGCACTGCCAGCATCTCAGAAGCGATGCATGAATTGCGCTATAATGAGAATATCTCTGTGTGTCCAGTTCCGATTTTTAGGTTTTAAGTTTTAGAGAGTAACTGTAAGTGTGATGGTGCTTAGTGAACAAGAATATTCTGTGCCGTTGCTGATGTGATTATGTTTCTCCTGAGGTAGCGATTTGCGTTGCGTGTACATAATGCGTGTACATAAGTTCGGATAAGACAGCGCTCGTGTTGTTCAGTCCTCTTCTCTGTGCAGGGGCGTAGCCCGTTTTTTTTTTTGTTCTTTTGTGTTTTTTTTTGTTTTTTTTCGGGGGGGGGGGGGCAGGCAGATTTGGTCGAGTGTCATTTGGTGCCCTATATGCCACGGCGAAAAAAATTTCGGGGAGGGGGCACGGGCCCGGAGTGCCACCCCCTGGCTGCACCCCTGTCTCTGTGTATCGTTTTCTGAGCTGTTTTAAAATGAAGACTGTTTGTTCCTGTCAGTTATTTTGCTGTGTATGTGCATTTTTTTTTCTCTTCTGAAACACGAAGCCGTGATTGTGTTTAACGCATTGCTTTTGCATTCCATGTCGCTGTTGCATCTTGTCTAGGGGGCTATGTATGGCTCAGTCGAACTGTTTGTGACAGCTTCATGAGTGGCTCCCCTGCCCCTCTCCTTCTTGAGGCCGTAACAGCCGTAACAGCTTTGTGTCAAACTCCTATAGCGCTTACTTGTCACAGAAAATAGGCGAATCCCACTACTCACCACACTGGTGCACTACAAATTGACACAGGTGGCAAGAAGCGATTAGACGCCGCACGTCGCAGCTTCTCATGTTAACCATCTGTACCGAGTGCACAGGTGGTGACTGAGCTCGCACCGGTTCATGATGACGATTATCTTCTATCTACGACACCTGGAAGCCCTTGGCCATAACAGATCTGCTGTAAAAGCAAGCGATCATTGGTTCCCTTAACAGTGCAGTTGAAGTGTCTTTTCCACCTATAGCATTGGGGTTTGGTTAAGGAGAGAGAGAGAGAGAGAAGTAACTTTATTGGCACCCGTCAAATCCGCCTTTTGCATGCCTCTACAGCGCATGCGCCGCTTCCTGGCGGCGACTCTGCGAAATGGTCTGTACGGCGCCGTCGCAGACGCCGCCGCCTCTCTTTCCGCCGCGGCTTTAGCGGTGACAGAAGTGTTGACTTGTGCAGGTGGTTGAAATATATTTACCGATATATCTGGTTCTATTAGCACGATGCCGTCAACATGTGCCGCTTATGGATGCACTTCCCGAGGCGTGCCCGGCAGCAACATTCATTTTTTCCGCTTCCCATCGGTGAAACGCGATCGTCAGCGCCGTGAAGCGTGGATCAGGGCTGTGAAGCGCCAAAATGAAGACGGCAGTCCGTGGCAGCCTTCGGACTCGGCAAGACTGTGCGAAAATCACTTCGTTCAAGAAATGTTGTTACTTAGATGGCGTACGACAAGAACATGTGTCCGCGTTGTGTCCGTGTCGTCACACAGCAGTTCAGTAGCGACGAAAGTCGCGCTACGGCTTTTTTTTTTTTTGTACGATATGTTTTCAGCATTTGGTTTAGAACGTCGACAACAGCGAAGTATGACTAAGTGCTCCTTAATCGCTTCGGTCTCAGCGTAACTACGCTGTTGTTTACTTTGGCGTAAAGGAGTCGCCGTAAATACTGCTTCTAGAACATAATGAATGCCGAAGGGTGTAGTGTCGTGGCCTGTCGTTCACGGGCGGTCAGCGCTTCATTTCTGTTGTCAAAGCACATTCGCTGTTCAGTAAAAACGATTCGTGTATGTTGACATGACTGCCGCGCACCGATTTATAAATCCTGCGGCATTTTGCTTATCTTAGTGAAGTTACAACGTGCGGCCGTTTTTTTCCAGTCACCGTAGTGCGATGTTCCCGGATTTTGCAGGTTCGCCGTCCAACTCGCCCAGGCACCCTGATTTCGTGCCATCACTGTTCGTATACACCGATGAGTTTAGGAGGAGTCCGTACGTGGACGTGGTAGACAACTCATTAAACATGAGGTTGCGCACGTACCCCTCGTCAGGGAATTTTTGTCCTTTAGTGGTCTGCCGGGAGCAACGGGAACCACTTGCCGCCATAAAGGCATCCAACTGTTTCTTGCTCGGCATTTTCATTGAGCCGCCGGGTATGTAAACACTCCCAGGGGGCTCCATGCCTTTGCACAACACTCGAGGCGAAGCTCTCCGCTCATGTGCCGCAGTCACGATTTGTGCTATGCAGCAGCGGTGGTGGTGGTCACTCTATGGCTAGGGTATGGCGGTGGTAGCAGACGCGCGCCGCGACGCCGTACGGTTTGTTTCTCGTAGTGCCCCGAGAGAGGGCGCCACACAGACATGCAAAAGGTGGATAGATGACGGGGTAGAGGCGTCAGCCTAAACCCACACTCATCCTCCCTAACCGTCGACCGGGATCCCTTGGGACGTGGCGGCGGTTAGGGCGAGACCGATGACTTGCCGTTGAGCATTTTCCTCTTCGTTGAGTAGCAAGGACTCCCAGGACTCTCTGCATCTGTCTGGCTCATCAAAGTTAGGACAGCTCCAAACCATGTGGACTAAGTCCGCTCTACCATCGCAATGCCTACACCGAGGGCTATACACCGAGGGATGCCACTTGCTCAACAATTACGGGTTTGGAAATACCCCAGTTTGTAACTTTCTCCACATAACTTCCTCGCGTTTTGAAAGGTTCTTATGCGCTCTCGGGTAAGTCTTACGCCCCAGCTTATAATGGTTAAGGATTTCGTTATAAGTGCTCAGTTCGTCAGCGGTCTGTAGGGGTTCCTCGCTTGGGGACGTTGTCGAGACAGCGCTGGAATCCCGGAAAGTGAGACCTCGGGCCAGCGCGTGCGCCTTCTCGTTCCCTCGCAAACCCTGATGAGCCGGTGTCCAGATTAGTGAAACCTGCTCCGCCGGGGGCTGTCCGACGGCTAATATGTGTACAGCTGTGGCAGAGATCCTGCCCGCATCAAAATTTCTGATTGCAGATTGTGAATCACTAACAATAACTCTCACATTCTTTTGAGTCAAAGCCAGCGCAATGGCGACTTCTTTCGCCTCTGTTGCTTCTAAATGTCTGACGCTGCAGCACGAGGCAGGGCCTCCGTTTTCGCGTGTAATTACGGCTACGTATACTTTGCCTTGCTTGTATTCGGCCGCGTCCGTGTAAATCACATCTTGCCTGCCTTTCAGGCTTTTCTGCAACGCCTCAGCTCTGTCCTTTCGCCTGCTCTCGTGATGCACCGGGTGCATATTCCTGGGCAACGGGAGTATTCTTAGCCTGTCCCTGACTCGCGGTGGTACTTTGCCTGTCTGCTTGGAACACGCCTGGGGCTCAAACCCCAGCCGCTCCAGGATCCGTCTACCAGTCTGAGTGCGCAGCAGTCTCTGATATTGCGATACTGTCGCCGCTTCAATGAGCTCATCTAAGATGTTGGACACCCCTAAACTTAAGATTTTGTTCGTTGGTGTGTTTGGGGGGAGTCCGAGAGCCGTCTTGACTCCCTTCCTAATAATGATCTCGACCTTGTCTTTCTCTGCTCTGGTGAATTTCAGGTAGGGGGCTACATATTCGCCTTTTCGGTCGGTTTCAAGACTGTGATAGCAGCAGCACGTGTTGCACCCAAGAAACTTCCGGTCACTTCAATTACTGCTCTCTAACGCTGAAGCAGAAAGCGTGTTTTTTTAAGTGGTGCCAGAGTAAAGAAAGACTCTTTTTCCGCTTTCCGATAAAAGGAAGGCGCCTTAAAGTGAAAGACTAACTCTAATAGTGTTGTGTGTGCAGCTTAGAAGAATATTTATTTAAAAATATAAATATTTATTTATTTGGCCGATACAGGGAGAAAAGTGTTGAAAAATGTGCGGGCTACTCGCTAAGGCTTTCGTTCCCTGCCACTGCTACTAGGCTACGCGGGCGCTCAAAACCGGAAGGCGTCCAGCAGCACTGTTTGTAAACAGCGAAAGGGTCTGTACAATCCTGCTCATTACGAAAGATTGCACTAACCTTAGGAGGTTCGCTTCCTTCATACCCGCACGTCTGTTTGCTATTCGCTTGAGCAATCGGCACGTCTGGTTGGTACTCGCTTCCAGTCTCTGGATGGTCTCGGCGTTTTTAGGGGCGAAGCTCCTTAAGGCGGCACCCGTTCGTCCCTCGTAGTCGTAGTAGTAGTCGTAGTGCGTAACCATTCTTACGCTTTGACCTCCAAGGTGGTGCCGGTGGGAGATTTTTCCTGTGCGTTGTTGAACAATAAAAAATTCGCAGCGTGCGCGTTAACTAAAAGCCGAATTCTTCTGTCTCTCATTCCCCATTAGCAGCCATTGGCATGTTCCAGTAGGAAACGTTAGTAGAAGTAGAAGTGTAAGTGTTAGCTAAAAGCCGACTTCTTCTGTCTCTCATTCCCATTAGCAGCCATTGTTTACCTCCAAGGTAGTGCCTGGTGAGATTTCTCCTGTGCGTCATTAAACAATAAAAATTTTGTTCAAAACGCCGTTGATTGATGAAATAAACCAACGAAAGACGCCAGATGTTTTGTAAAAGCAAAACGAAAGAACGCCAGATGTTTCCAAAGCAAAATGAAAAGACGCCAGCTGCTTAACGAAAGACGCCAGATGTTTTCTAAAGCAATGGTTTTCTAAACAATGAAAATTCACAGCGTACATGTAAAATTAAAGTGAGCTGCAAGTCGTCATAACTCATCGAACCTTTAGTATAAACGCGCCCGATCTCACGTCGGTGATGATGTACTGGGCAGAATTCACGGAAGATTCACGGTTTACCGATGAACCTCCGCAGCTTCGCCCACTCATCATCATTCACTCCGTGGATATGCTGTGATTTTTTCCGTTCGCTTGAATCCGCAAACCCAAGACCCTGATACTGTCGACAGTGCGAATAATGTTACCGTTAACTCTCAGCTCGATGCCGTGCCCCGCGTCCTGTCCCCTTCCCCGTCGCCGCGCCCGTGATCTTAGGAAAAGGACCTCCGACTTCTCCGCTGAGCACCTGAGGCCAATTGGCTCCAGATATTCCTCGATAGCTTGGATTGCCCTCTGCAGCGTCTCCTCGATGTGCCCGTCACTACCTCTGCTCATCCATAGCGTCGGATCGTCCGCGTAGAGCGTATGGTTCAGTCCTTCTATGCCTGCCAGCTTCCTGGGGAGACCCTTATCGCGATGTTAAATAAGGTGGGCGACAGAACTGATCCCTGCGGCGTACCCTTGCTTCCCAGTTTAATACCTTCCAATGACTGCCCTCCCAAGCTGATCGTTGCCGTTCTGTTCGTAAGAAAATCCTTTATATAATTGTAAGTCTTCGTGCCTACATTGAGAGCTCCCAGACTCTCCAGTATGGCCGAGTGCTTCACATTATCGAATGCTTTCGAAACATCTAGCCCTACGACTACCCTGGTGTCTACCGTTTTTTTGTCTATCACCTGTTCTTTGAGCTGAAGCATGACGTCGCATGCCGATAGATGTGGGAAATAATTTTTTTTTACAGACGCCCCCAAGTGATTACATTGGACCGTGCATTGTTTGGGGCGAAAGAAAGCTCCTCATCTGCGGCAGCGAACAGGAGACCATTCAAATGAGGGCAGAGACCTCTTGATGTGCTGATGCATGTACTAGAGTACTGCACGGGCTCGGGCCTACCCGAAAACCCGAGCCCGCCCGGCCCGTGGGCCGGGCCGGGTAAAGTAGTTTTCACGGCGGGCCCGGGCCGGGCTTGGGCCTGGAGCTCCGGGCTTAGGGCCGGGCCCAGGTTTGAGGTGGCGGGCTCGGGTCGGGCCGGGCTTAGACTTTGCTCCGTTCTTAAAGGGACACTAAAGTGAAACACTGAATTGGTTTAGGCTGATAAAGTATACACTGACAACTCGAATGTAATTATTTTCATCATCATAACTTTATTTATAGTGGAAAAAATCTAGGTCAATGTTCTATTTTTAAATTTCGCTCCGAAATCTCTGCGCGGCCCGTCACGGATTTTAAAGTGTATTGGTCGTATTTCGGCGACATTCGCTCAACAAAATTTTCTGAAACTTCGTAAGCTAAGTCTACGGCCCCCTCTGAGGTCAATGTAATTTCTACCGATTAGGAACTACGTAGGCCCCAGTAGACGCCGTCGGAATCTATGACGTCACGGCGCTTGCTGCGCGAATTTCAAGGTGGCGTCGCTACCCGCACTGTTTTCTTTTTGCTCGTTTTCTCGCTTACCAAGAGTCTTGTCGCGGCGAGCGTGATTTTGGAATTTTAAAAAGGGTAATTTTCTGATAACGCACAACTGGTTTTTCTCTTTAGTGTCCCTTTAAGTTTGTTCCACGTACGTTGTGCACACACGTATGTTCCACATTTTATGTTGAAAAAACAACTTTTTTTTTTATCTGGGGCAGGCTATTTGGAAAAGTTTTATGAAGGTCAAGTACTGAACTAGTCTTGCTTCTTGCATACGAGGCTACCTGATTTATCTGAAATGGGCGAGCTAAAACTAAATAAACCAGGCGCTTATATAGTTAGCATCTCAATATCCCGTGCCTTATTAACTGCATTCGCTATTATTTTATATCCCAAATGTTATTTTGTAATCGCAGTAATAAATGTAATATAATAAATTTATATCTCTAACTTTTCATCGCAAGAACGATCACAGAGCTCCAAAGCGGCGAAACGTTCTTGAAAGTTCCAGCCCTTCACTAAAACGCAAGGACTGCGCGGGGTATCGTTATAGAATCTCCATAAAGACACATTCCTTTTCCGTCACGGCTCCCACTGGTTGTGTGACGCGAGAAAGACATGCACAGCCTGGCTTATGTGCCCATATTGTTAACGTCTGAGCTTTCGTCTTCTTACGCTGTATCAGGATTCTCGAATTCACCTCAGCTAACGGGTCGCATTCACGAAATTTTACTCACTCCAGGTCCAGGACAGTGACGAAGGTGGGAGCGGGGTTCGGGAGGGGGGATAGGTTGTAAAGAATGTCAGCTCACGTTGCCATTTGAAAAACCTTTCTCATATCTCATATATGGGTTATTTCTGAAGGGGATTTGGCGGCAAGATTCCAACAACATATAGATACCTATTTCTAAAATGACAAAATCTAGTCGCCGATTCTGAAATATAGCTTTGTTTCATGGTTATGTATCAACACATGGTTACCGCAGGGGGTTCCTCACAAAAAAAAAAAAATGCTTTAGGCCTGTCATACCTATGTAGCTCAGGAACGTACATATAAAGTAAATAAAAAAAAGTGGACGAAGACAGTAGCGAGAGATCCGCGGGCCGCATGCAGCCGGAGAGAACTTCATGATACCGCCGCAACAGCGTTGGAATGTGCAGGATTAGCATAGGTCCACCGTACCGGGTGATGTCCCCCTTACGTCGACCACATGCATCCAATGAGTAAGCGTCGAGAAGCACATTCGCGCCTTTATTACCAAACTGGAACGAACCCCGAAAATAGACCGAAATCGCCTCGTCCACCTCCAGCCAGTTCTTCCTGCGTAGCCCGACAGCCACCTACTACCGGTACAACATCGCTAGAAAGGCATACACCATTATAACATGAAAAAAAAGAAGACAGCACAGTGCAAACCGTGCATAACATACACTGCTGAAAACTGCAAGAAGCCCTCAAGGAGGAGTTTTATAGATGATATTGAAGAGTGGCACGTTGTTCAGGAACGAGAGAAATGAATTGATGAGGTGGACAGCTGTTATGTTCATTCCGCAGAGGTCCACAAATATATCCTAAATTTGTCCAGTGGTGGAAGATAAGAACAACGACTGCTGACGCCTTTACGATCAGCAAGGCAGATGTGCGCCCCTGTGGCTAGCGCAAGCAGCGCAAGAAACTTTAGTGCGGCTGGATATGTGACGCAACAGCGCATGGAGTGCTTCAAGCCGGAATCTCTTAATAATTTAATTTTTTGGGGTCAACAACATGTGAAAAAATAAACTGTAAACTATGCCACGAAAACTGTACTAGCAGTAGTGTGATATATGAAAAGTATGCTTTGGCAAATCGTTTTTTTCTTCCTTTGGGCTGCGTATATACGTCTTTCTAAAAGTCTTTCTAATTTTTGTATATAGTTTATTTACAACAAAGGTAATAAATATGGCTTTCTTCGTCTATTTCTCTTGCTGTGGCAAGGCGCTACTATGCTGAGAACATGTGCTATATACTTCTCCAGAGGAGTGCACGATTCACTTTGGAGCATGCTTTAAATTTCCATAGAGAGTGCAATAAAAACAAAGTGAAGAGAGCGTTCTGTTCTCTGTCTCCTCTGTTTTAGATGCGAAGTATCTTAAGGCGGAGCTCAATCCGGTGGTGGTGGTGTGCGGCGTGACCACCCTTACTGCGCATGCGCATACCCTCTCCACACACCTCCTCTCCACTCACCATCTCCACTTTCCCTCTCCCCTCCACCATACCCCCTCCCCTTTCTCCCCTCTCCACTTTCCCTTTCCCCTTCCCCTCTCCCATACCCCTCTCCCCTCCCCTTTCCACTCTTCCTCTGAAAAGCCGGCTAGACATGCCGAAATTCTCTCCTGCGCAACGCCGCGATGAGCTCGAGCGCATGCGCGTCCCCTCCCCTTCTCCCTCCTCTCCTACGCTGCCACCCTCTCGCCCGCCTGTCGACCGCGTTCCCCGCTCGCCCTGTGAGAATTAACGGCCAGGCTAGATGGAAGATACGACGCGCGTAGCGTCCCTCTTCGCGTTCCACGACGCGAGCTCGGTAGCATGCCCAACGAACGCCAACGGAACGCGATCGTGCAAGTGCTCCGGCTTCGCATCGCCTCATGGTCCCCTTTAGCGGGAGATGGTGTAATATTTTATTGCTCTCCCTATTAAAACTGAACTCATTCTCTCAATCGCTTTTCTTGCTGCAATATCTGCTACAAAACGCTCTTGATGATCCCGACTTCAATACCGTGCTTCGCGCCGCCTCTACCCAGACTCTGCACGTCGTCTGAAGAAAGCGGACGAACGACTGCTACGCCGCCTCCAGACGAACACCTATCTCATTCCGGCGGTCGCCAGGCACTTTTTGCCGGAAATCAATGGCACCTGATCGACCTGTCAGGTCCTCGCCGACACCTATCACGTCGTAGCTTCGTGCCAATCCAACCCACTTCCGTTCTCATCCCACCTACAGAGGCTTGGAAGGAGTACCTGCTCGGCTGCTCCATACCTTGGATGCTCAACGCTCCTTGGTGACGCGCGCTCGGGCAGCGGCCAGCTCCATTGGCCTCCCAGAATATAGGGTCTGGCCACTCAAGCTTGCAATGTCTTACACTGCAACTCTTTGGTTAATTTTCTGTAATAAAAATGTTTTCTACCACCACCGACGTTCATCGTACCCCCGCTCAGCTACATGTTTCCACTGTGAGCCCCTTTTTACAAGAAATTACCGTAGGTTAAAGTATAATTGTTAGCAAAACATGCACCAACAAAGAGTAGACATTTGCCACTTGAGACGTATTGCTGTCTATTCCATGTGCGGGTAACACCAGCTAGATTATTCGATCGGGCCCCTGTCGGGCCCGATCTGCGTTCGGGTCGGGCTGGGCCGGGTAAGCGAAATTTTTTCTCGGGTTCGGGCCGGGCCCGGGTCTCGCTTTGAGTCACCGGGCCGGGTTCGGGCGGGTAAACTTGAATCAGTTCCGGGCCCGGGCCGGGCCCGGGCCGGGCCCGGGCCGAGAATCACGGTCCGTGCAGTGCTCTAGCATGTACTACATAAAAGACCTAACGTATCCGGCAGCTTATGGCCAATAGCTTTGCTTCGTCCAATCAGTTGTCAAGCCGGGCTCGAGCAAGGAAGTGTAATGGGCCCACACAAGATTGAAGAACTTGCTTACCGCGTTGCGGATTTAAAGAAACGACGTCTTAAGCATTATGAAAATATTTCAGGTGTCAGCTCTGTAACTTCTTTGAGCCATTGCTTCGTTCCATCGCATTTTGAGGGAGTTTATATTTCACAAATAAAAGGAAAAAATATATGGGTCGTATTTCTTTTGCTGCTTACAATCTTCGTGTTTGCTTGATAGAACGCCACGGAAAAATAAAATGAAAATGTATTTTGGACAACGCGGAAACCTAAATTCGGGGAATGCTGTCCTATCGTTTCATATATGGTGCTCATGGTTCAGTATCTTCCAACGCAAGGCGCGGCACAGCGTTTTTGAAAGGGCATTACCCCTTTGTGCAAAGAAATACGGAAGGGCTTGTTTACAGATGAAATTGTTGACCAGGGCTTACCCAAACCGCTTGTTAATGGATTAGTTTCAGTGTCAACGGCGGGAGCGTCTTGCGAAATCTCTATGCAGAACATTCAGCACCTACTTCGCCTGCCTGCTGCCAAGGTGAAGAGGAAAAGACAGGTTTGTGAGCAAAGCTCAATTCAGCAGACCCGAAACCACAATTCAGCAGACCCGACAGCACACTGCCGATCATGCGCTGGAATGTCGCTGGCGCGCGCAGAGGCCGATTGGAAGCGTTTTAAACCCATAAAGGCTCACATTTCGCCACCGTGACAAACGGTAAAACTTATGCATGCATACACTGCGGTATACGTATGTGCATTTTCTGATAGCATTTACTTTGAAAACGTTAGTTAGTTGAATATACTTGCAATGTACCAGGTGAGTCTTGAAAACAGGAACAGCCCGCGACATTGCATTAATTGTGGGCTCGCTCATTTGCGTTTGTACGCGTGCATTGTATCAATTATTCAGCACACGGCAGACATTACTGCATGCTGAAGGAAGGAATCCATGCATGAATGAAGGAAAATCTAAGAGGCAGCATAGCACAATACAATCGAAGGCAACAACAACAACAAAAAATCTATACACACCACGCAGGGCCGTACCCAGGAATTTCGTTCGGGGGGTGTTTGTGTGTAGAAAGGCTCACTTTGGCAACTGGCGGTCGCTGTGAAGGCGTGCAAGTATTTTAGTGTCACCTGAAAGGTTAAGTGTGAAAAAATTTCTGGGGGTGTCAGAACTAGAGCACTGCACGGGCCGTGATTCTTGGCCCGGGCCCGGCCCGTGCCCGGAACTCGTTCGAGCTTACCCGCCCGAACCCGGCCCGGTGACTCAAAGCGAGATCCGGGCCCGGTCCGAACCTGAGGAAAAAAATTCGCCTACCAGGCCCGGCCCGGCCCGACCGCTGATCGGGCCCGACAGGGGCCCGAGCCACTAATCAAGTTGGTGTTGACCGAACAGGAAATCCGCAGCAAGGTTTTTTAAGTGGCAAATATCTACACTTTGTTGGCGCATGTTTCGTTAACAATTATATATTAACCTACGGTAATTTATTTTAAAAAGGGGCTCACAGTGGAAACAGTTGAGCGGACATACTCGGTACAATGAATGTTTGTTCAGCAGTGGTATACCGAACCTACTTTTTCTGCAAGTACAATGGGGATCATCAAGTGATTTACAGTATAAGTTCAGCTTCAATAGGGAGCGCAATAAAAACAGAAGAGACGGAACAAAACGCCCTCTTCACTTTGTTTTGTTTGCACTCTCTGTTGAAGTTTAAAGCATGCCTTAACGACAAAGCTGACCGTGCGCCCTTCTGGATATGTAGCACTTGTGTTCAGCATAGTAGCACCTTGCCACAGGAAGAGAAATAGAGGAAGAAACCAAATTTATTACGTTGTTGTAAATACACAAACCTATATATAAAAATTTTGATGAACCACGTGCACCACGTGTACTTTTACAAATACGTATAAGCAGCCAAAAGGAAGTAAAAATTCGGCAGATCCCACGCCGTGTGGGAATCGGTTTCATGCGACGCACTAAGTAAGTAGATGTTTATGCTGCATTTTTTTGTCTTTGAGCGAAACGTTACGAGGTGGATCGACTTGTTTTTCTAAGCGTAGTAGTTATGTGCCCATCGTGGCTTTACCAGGCACGTCGTCTACACTGACGTTTAAAGGGTATCTTATGGTATTATCGAAACGAAGTGCACATTACGGTGCGATGGTGTGAATATCACACGCAACATTCGTTAGCGTATTCCTCCGGGGTCGAGCAAAGCTTGAATATAGCTTGCTGAAAGAGCAATACAAATGTAATGTTTATTAGACTTCTATAAAAGCGGAGCCAACACTGGAACCACAACTGACGTTAACCCGGCATGACGCCTGTATCATATATACAGGATAAATATGTAATGTTTATTGCTTTGTTATGAAATTAGTAGCAGCACAGCAACCACAATTGACGTTGTACCAACATTAGGCCTGCATAGGGTATTTTTCGAAAGCAGTTTCAAGACACGGCGTGGCTCTGTGGTAGAATACCTGACTGCCATGTAGAATGCTTGGGTTCGATTCCTGCTAGAATCGTGATTTTTATTCTTTGTATTCGTCGAGTCAACACTGCCGATGCCGGTTTTTCTTAACGTTCTCGCATTTAAATTCCTGATGTATGTTCTCGCGGTGGTGGTGTTGCTGGTTGCGCTGGCTTAGAGCGCACGGTGGAGGCTGCGGTATCCCAAGGGACCCCCGCTGACCTCCTCTGTTCTCGCGGTTCCTGGAAAGATATAAACTGTCAATCACCTGTGGCGCATACCCGCTTACCGCGGTCTGTGGTATACGGGCATGTGCCACACGTGTCTGGAGGAAAGGCTTTGACGACGTACACGACTGGATTTTCACGACCCGACAGTCATGACCAGACAGTCATATTCGTCAAACCCTCTCACCCTCCCATACCAATTTTGGTCTACACCAGGCTATAGTATGCGATCACGAGAGCACCCAGACGTAGGCGGCTAGATAGATAGATAGATAGATAGATAGAAACGCTCAAAGTGCCCGTGGCGTCTACTATATGTGTCTTTGTCCGTGTGTTCTTTAGCGCTGCCCCAAACAAGTCCGACGATGAACCAGCTCGCCCAAACCAAAGTTTTGCCTCAGGAGGTTCGCTAAGAAATGCTTCGCATTTAAAACAAATTGTTTTCATATATCACACCACTGCTAGTATATGCAGTCGATAAGTTTTTTGTGACATATTTTATAGTTTATTTTATAGCATACTATAGTTTATTTGTTCACATGTTATTGTGCAAAAAATCTAATTGTCAAGAGATTGCGGCTTTAAGCACACCATGCGCTGTTGCATCACATATCCTGCCGCGCTAAGGTTTCTCACACTGCTTGCGCTGGCGGCAGGGGCGCACATCTGCCTTGCGAATTGTGAAGGCGTGGAGCAAATTTAGAATATCTTAGTGGACCTCTGCAGAATGAACATGGCTGTCCAGCTCATATTCCTTCATTTCTCTCGCGTTCTCGAACGTCGTGCCACTGTCATCTATAAAACTCCTCTTTGAGGGTTTCCTCTTGCAGTTTTCAGCAGTGTATACGTTATGCATGGTTTGCGCCGTGCTCTTATTTTACATATTATAATCGTTTATGCCTTCCTAACGATGCTGTAATGGTAGAAGGTGGTCATTGGATTACGCAGGTAAAATTGGCAGAAGGTAGACGAAGTGATTTCTATCTATTTTCGGGGTTCGTTCCAGTTTGGTAATAAAGGCGCGAATGAGCTTCTCGACGCTTACTCATTGGATGCATATGGTTCGAAGTAGAGGGACATCACCCGGCACGGAATTCGTAATTTTCTTTTTCCAAGCCAGATATTTCGTCAAGCGAATATACCTCGCCCCACGCCTTGTTTAATGAACCTATGCTATTCCTGCACATTCCAACGCTGTTACGGCAGTGTCATGCAGCGCTCGCACTATATAGCGCAGGGGTCTCAAAGTCATGTGCGGCCCGCGGCCTGCACATGATGGTCTTCATCCCATTTTTTTATTGAGATAGCAATTATATGGACAGTCTCGGCTGGTTCTTGCCGTCCCCGTCGCCGCCGTCATGCACCGTATATATATATATATATATATATATATATATATATATATATATATATATATATATATATATCCCAAAGTCCCAAAGAAAAATGCTTCCGAAGCGCGGAATCGAACCAGCAACATCTTGCGCCGCAGCGCGTGGCGTTAGCCATTATGCCACAAAGAGCAGCTCCCTTTACCGCTGGCGGGACTCGGAGACGGCAGGCGCTTATAAGCGTTTCTTAATTACCAGCGAGATCGCGCGAGAAGCGCAACAGGCAGAGGGAGCCTTCATGTGCGCGCCTCCGTGCCTCCGACGGAGCACATTGACACGGGCGCATTTAAAAGTCGTCGGCCAGCTCGCTCGCTTCTTCTATTTGCGCAGGGAGAACCTTGCCCTTCCGCTGTCTGCTCGCGCGGTATACTCGCGGACAACTTTCCTTGGCAATGAAGGGAAAGCTACGGGGCGGAGCGTCTGCACATGTACTGCTATCCGCGAAGTAGTCCGGTTCGGCGCGCGTCTCGTAACGCCGTGGAAAGTGATGGCTATAGCGTTGCATTTCGACGCAAACGCTGCTTAGCGGCTAAGCCACGGGTAAAAGGCGCGACTTTTTCACGCACGCAAAAACACACAGTGGCAACGTATAAAGTAAAATAAATACATATATCTCGCTTGTGAGCGCTGCGTTCCGTCTCAAAAAGCTACATGTAGAAAATGAAGGAGTATTTTATATAGCTCACGTAGAAAATACGGACGCAGTTGTGGGACTACATTCATTAGCGGTAGGATGCGCGCATTGTGGCTCAGTAGCCTTCGCTTCATTGCCAAGAAAAGTTGTCCGCGAGTATAGTTGCTGCCGGGGGGCAGATGTTTATGCAGCGTAGCAGCGCGTCCATCACGGGCCGCTTTTCTTGCTATCGCATTCGTTGCTTGGCCCTTGCGGCGAAACTGTGACTTTTTTTCTTTATAAGTACGTTCTTAAGCTACACAGGCATGAGTTAACTACTCAACTTCAGCATTATATATACTATTAGCTTATGACGGCTCACGTTGATGCTCACTTCTACTCACAGATACTTCAACGCACTAGCGTTCATACGCCAGCTCAATATTTATTGATCAGAGGCGTGCGTTGACCCCACCTTCCCTGCGCAAAATTTTTCAAAGGGAGTTCTTGATAAAAATACCTCGTGTGAGTCATATCTTTCAATAAAAATGTCCTTACTGGATTGCAATCACTGATAGCTCGTATGTGAAGGCAGATCGAAATGCGCATTTTACAGCACCGATTATGCGAGATATTGGCGTTTAAGTGCATTGACATTATGATCGCAAAAGCTAATCATACGCTAACGGACTCATGAGTCGACTAACTCAGATCGAGCCGTGAGTGTGAGCCTGAGAGATTCCGCGTGATAAATATTTAGGTGAGTCTGAGCCCGAGTGAGTCCGGTTGAGAAAAAAATTGAGTGAGTCTGAGTCCGAGTGAGTGCGATTGAGAAAAAATTCAGTGAGCCAGAGCAGCCCGTTCCCGAGCCGGCCAGTGTAAAATGTTCCGCACATCTTGTTCGATACCTCGTCGTAATATCTCTCGAAAATCCACTGCTTTGAAGGCATAGCGACGGCTGACAACTGATCGAATGTCAGTGTGATGCAACTTCAGTCTCGGTAGCGTATAGGTAACAGCCTGCCTTTCGTTTTGCTGTTCTATTTCTGGCGGCTCCTCCAAACTGGGCACTGGGCTTTCGCGGGACGCCGTGCGTTTTGGGGGGGATTTGCGCCTAAACCCCGAACATTTTGGCTTTGAAATGTGGGGTGGAAGTGCTGGGAACAAGCGCGGCACGGCACTGGGCGCGAGTTCCCACTTTCCACGTGGGATCAAAACTTCGATAGTGCTTTACAATGTCGTCACTCTCAAAATGAACGTCACAGACCTTGCATTTCGCAGTAAGGTTTCTGTCTTTGCGATGCGAAGCTTGAATGGCGTAGGGTCTTTTGGAGGTCCGAAGAAGTGTCATGAAGCGGAGTCGTCGTTGCGGTAGCCGCTCTTGCAGCCCGGCGCAAAGCAAGTCGGCATACCGCACTGTGAATCTGTTCGCCCTCGTTACGTTTCGTACATCATGCACGTGTCTTCGTACAAGACGCTAAGCCTGGTCAAGAACAGTCGCAAAAATGACGAGCTAACAAAGCGCAGACGACGCTGTAACCCACGTGCGCTCGTACATCGGCGGCGCAGATCACAAGCGCCAGCCGCGGGAGCTAGACTACTAGAGTTACTAGAGTCACTGGAAAATTTCACAGTTACACTATATTTCAGAGTACCGCAAAGGTAGGCTGCACGCGGGCAACATTGGGCGCCGGCGGCCATTTCCCTTCCGAACCGTCCGCCGCGTTGGTAGCGTGTGTTGAGAAGTGACCGATCTTTTCGCCTCGATGCCGTGTTACGCTCGGCGTAACGGCAGTATATGTGTGTGTGTGTTTCTTCAAAAGGATATCAGAAGTGATTTCGACTCATCGGCAGTCGTGAATCGACTGCGCGGTAAGCGGTGTAGCGAATGAAACGTGCGGCGAATGCTGCCATGTGCTCGCGAACTCTGTTCGTAGCTTCGTCGGTCTCTTTTTGTTTCACGGCGGGATGTGTTCGCAATAATAGGGCGGCAACAGGGGCTAGTTGGTACGTATTCATGCTTGTAGTGCGCTGCCGGTGGACACGGACCAAGAAACAAGGAAAAACAACACAAGATGATGCGCAACACAAGATGCGCATCATCTTGTGTTGTTTTTCTTTGTTTCTTGGTCCGTGTCCACCGGCAGCGCACTACAAGCATGAATGTGTTCGCAAGGTCCGGAGCTAGACATAGTTGCATTAGCGTAATGACCGTGCGAGATGCCATTTACTTCGACACTTGGTGAATGTTGACTGCTTGCGCTAGCTTTGCAGTCGGTGTTGAGGTTTACTTCATAGCGCATTCGAGAACATTATCGAACATCGAGAACATTCAGCATTGCGTCCTTCGACTGATCGCTGACGCATACCTTACTTGCGCGCCATGCTTGCTATTCAGCTGGGTGTTATCTGTAATAGAAGTGGTGTGTGTACGGTAAGTGGAAGTTGTGCGTGAAGTATTTGTCTCGGTTCGGAACGCCAGCAGCCGAACGCACGGGCGAATTGGCGTGCGGTAGGTAAGGTGCATCTTATTTTGCGAATACGTTGTCATTTCCTAACAGATACGTAGAAAATAGGCCATCAAAAATGATTGACGCCACTACTCAGTTGTTTCATTCCCTATTTTTTGTCTCCTTAATATTCCCAACGTTGCAGTGCATTTGCAAATATTTTGCTGTGTTCCGACAAAGTTTTTTTTTTTTTTTGGCGTTGCCAGCCTGTAAAGAGCTGGGGTTCGGTTTCTGCACTGCTTTTAATTTCAACTTTTTTTTTTTCGTAATGCACTCTTGTTAAAACTTCCTCGGCGCAGTGCTTTATGTTATTGTGATCAGAAATAGCAGATCCCGAAACATTTTTAACGCGCATGCTACTGCAACACAGTATGTATATAGGTCTAGGGCTCGCATGAAATAGATTCCCTTAATGCGTGGGAGGATAAGCCGATTTGTTTTGGTTTTTTTTTTTTTTTGCTGTGACCATTTCTCACCCACTAAACAGTATTGTAAGGGTACGCTCGGCGCAATGCAGGATTAGCAGCATTTTTTTTTTCTTTTTGAAAAAATAAAGTACGCTTAATAACATTGCCTTATACCAAGTTTATCAACAGAGTTCCACGCTTCAGTTTTGCGCAGTGGCAAATGATCATGCGACAATTGCCTTCAAGGTATGCAGTAAACAGTTATTATTTTAATAAGTTTTCGATTTCGCTCTCGTGCGTAACACGCTTATAACTCGGAATGCATGCACAATCTGTTCAACAGATCGAGATGTAAACAGCCGAGCAAATAGGTATGTACTATGTAGTATGTAGTTTTCAATATCGTTGAACATAGCGAACCGAAAAGGTGAAGGATCCTGTTGCATGAGAGCTTTTCCAGCAAAGTTTGTGTAGTTCACTGCAGAAAGGAGTGTTCTTCGAGGGGGCGAATTCATTCCGCGGCCAACTGTGCAGCCACGTACAACGACGCTCTTTGACGTTAATGTTTCCCACACGGAATGCAAAAAATATATGAAATTCCCGGAGTAGCTCACCAGCAACGTTCGGTTACTGGTGAGCTATTCTCTGGCATCTGCATGACGCGTTTAAAAAAAAGCGACGATGTACTTCTAGGGACCGTGGTACTGCTAAATGTCCGGCCGCGCTCTGCATTCAACGCGCCTGCGCCCAAAGCGCTTGGAAGGGATATGGCGGCGAGAGGTCACGTGATGCGAGTAAGCCAATCGCGTCGGCGGCGGCGCGCGGAAAACAGATGCGATACTCTGAAATTTTTCTAGTGATTCTAGTCGCGGCCGGACATTTAGCAGTACCACGGTCCCTAGAAGTACTTCGTCGCTTTTTTAAACGCATCATGCAGACAGGGGCGTAAGCAGACATTTTTTTTCGGGGGCGGGGGGCACCTCCTTGATCTGAAGTGGGGGCCTGGCAGGCAGATGTGATCGAGTGTCATTTCGTGCTATGTATGCCACGGGAAAAAATTTTCGGGGAGGGGGGGGGAGGGGGCACGGGCCCGGTGTGACGCCCCCTGGCTACGCCACTGCACGCAGATGCCAGAAGAGAGTAGCTCACCATCAATCGAACGTTACTGATGAGCTACTCTGGGAATCTCGTTTGGCGCGTGGGAAAAATTGATATCAAAGAGCGCCGTTCTACGTGGCTGCATATTTGGCCTGAACGAATTCGCCCCCCTCGAATAACACTCCTTCCTGCAGTGAACTACACTAACTTTGCTGGAAAAGATCTTATGCGACAGGATACATCACCCTTTCGGTTCGCTATGGTCAGCGATATTGAAAACTACATACCTTTCCATTTGCTCGGCTGTTTATATATCCATCTGTTGAACAGATTACGCATGCTATCCGAGTTATAAGCGTGTCACGCACGAGAGCGAAATCGAAGATTTATTGAAATAATAACTGTTTACTGGTACACCTTGAAGGCAATTTTGGCATGATCATTTGGCATTGCACAAAACAGAAGCGTGGAAGTCTGTTGATGAACTTGGTATAAAGCAATGTTATCAAGCGTATTTTTAAATTTATTGCGAAAAAATGCTGCTAATTCTGCATTGCTCCGAGCGTACCCTTAAAATACTGCATAGTTGGTGAGAAATGATCACAGCACAAAAAAAAAATAATAAAACCAGATCCCACGCATTGAGGGAGTCGATTTATGCGAACCCTAGGTCTATATACATACTGTGTTGCAGTAGCATGCGCTTTAAAAATTCCGGGATGTGCTATTTCTGATCAAAAGAACATAAAGCACCGTGCCGAGGAAGTTTTGATAAGAGTGCATTATGAAAAAAAAAGTGCAGCAGTGCAGTAACCGAACCCCAGCTGTTTACGCGCTGGCAACGCCAAAAAAAGAACTGTTTGTCGGAACACAGCTAAATATTTGCGAATTCATTGCAACGTTGGGAATATTAAGGAGACAAGAACTAGGAAATGAAACAAGTAGTTATGTCAATCATTTTTGATGGCCTATTTTCTACGTATCGCAAGATAAGAAGTACCTTACCTACCGCACGCCGATTCGCCCGTGCGTTCGGCTGCTGGCGTTCCGAATCAAGAAGTCGCGCACAACTTCCAATTACCGTACACACACAACATCTATTACACATATCAACCAGCTGAACAGCAAGCACGATGCGCAAGCAAGCTATGCGTCAGCGATCAGCCGAAGGACGCAATATTGAATGTTCTCGATGTTGTTCGATAACGTTCACGAGTGCAGTGAACCTGAACACCGACTGCACAGCTAGCGCAAACAGTCAAGATTCACCAAATGTCGAAGTAAATGGCATCTCGCACGATGTCACTGCGCTAATGCAACTATGTTTACAGCTCCGGACCTAGCGAACAAGCCCGGGCGTGACACGAAAAGAGACCGATGAAGCCATGAAGAGTTCGCGAGCACATTGCAACATTCGCCGTACGTTTCATTAGTTACACCGCTAACCGCGCAGTCGATCCATACTTTTCGGTGACTCGAAATCACTTCTTATTAGGGTGTCGGAACGGAACGAAAACCGAAAACGAAAAACGAAAAAAACGATATTTTTGACCGGAACGAAAACGTAACCGAAACTTTATTTATTATTTCGTTCCGGAGTGAAACCGAAATTTTTTCAATCGTTTTTCGGTTCACGAGAAAACTTTGCAATCTGGAACAATTGAGCTCATGCAACGTGAGCAGTTACGCATATTTCAGGGTACAGTATTAGCGCGTACCTCAGGCAGGAATTCCCAAGCATAGATATGTTGAAATTGTGCGATAAACGAAAACAGTGGCAACCAGAGATGTTTATATTAATGCAAGTTGACTTTCATGCGCCTGTCACGCAGGCCAAAGTGGAGAGGGCAATGTCGGCGCTGAAGTCTGTTACAGCGAAAGCTGTTATGGGATCACAACAGCTGACTTTGGCACCATAGTTGTCCGTGACCGCTATCGCGTGATTTAAGAAAAAAATAAATGAGAAACAGATTTCTAGGATCGGATGAGATTTTAACCCGCGCCCTCTGTGTGGCAGTCGGGTCTTCCACCAGAGTGCCACGCTGGTGCTTACAACTTCTTCACAAAAACACTCTATACAGGCGTCATGTCGGGCAAGGAATCGCGTTAACATATGTAATATAGCGTGGCAGAAGAGGAAAATAACATCCAGTCATCAGACAATGCTAATAGCGCAAAGAGTGTGTGCCTTAATGCAGGGCTTAAAGTCAGGGGGAGCTCGGAGGGGCCCGGCCCCCCTTCCATTTCTTAAGGAGGGGCTGTATGTATGTGTGTATGTATGTATGTATGTATCAGGCCCGTAGCCAGGAATTTTTTTCGGGGGGGAGGGGGGGGCACTTGCTGAAAGCTTTGACTATTTGAGAAAAACGCCTATTTTCATTATTTATTTTCGGTAAAACACCATGTATCATAAAGACTTCGGAGCCTTCCCCCCCCCCCCTGGCTACGGGTCTGGTATGTATATAGGGCGCCGCCCTCTGAGCCACCCCCCCCCCCCTCCAATGAAGGGAGACTTTAAAGGGACACTAAAGAGCAAAACGATTTTTCTCGCATTAGTAAAGTAGTCTTCCACGATACAAAAAACACCACGCTTTGTACGCGAAGACGCTTAATAAGCGAGAAAACGCGCACAAAGAAAATACAGGTGGCGACGCCACCTTGGAATTACCGCACTATTTGCCGTGACGTCACATATTTTTGACGGCGCCTGCTTGGGCTTACGTAGTTCCTAATCGGTTAAATCGAAGTACATTGTCCTCTTAGGGGGCCAGAGACTTGACATAACGAGTTTGTGGAAATTTCGTCGAGCCAGTGGCGCCAAAATACGTTAAATGCTCTTTGAAGTCTTTTACGTCACGAATTACAAAGTTCGGCGCGAAATTTCAAAATGAGACTTTGAACTTGGTTTTCTCCTCTAATATTAAACCTATGGTGGTGAAATAAACTACACAAGAGTTCTCCGAGCACACTTTATCAATCTAAACCAATTCAGTGTTTCTCTTTAGTGTCC
The DNA here is from genome assembly GCF_013339695.2 of Rhipicephalus sanguineus. Lineage (NCBI taxonomy): Eukaryota > Metazoa > Arthropoda > Arachnida > Ixodida > Ixodidae > Rhipicephalus > Rhipicephalus sanguineus. The sequence goes on from NC_051176.1 coordinate 189,619,194, forward strand.
CTTTAAGCCCTGCTTTAATGCTTTCCACCAGTGTTGCGGAGTTGCCCCACCAGATTGGAATGACTCCGGAATCATTCCACATTTTCCCGATCCCGGAATTCCGGTTGCGTGTTTCGTGTTTGTCTTCGTGTTTGTCTTTTGAGAAAATAAATACTATGACTGAAATTAATACTGGTTTGTGCTAGTTGATAGGAATTCGTGGTACTGTTACTTCCACTCCTCTGAAGAACGTGTTTTACCCTTGTCCCGCTTTCTTAAGAGGAGGGCAAGTAACTACATCACAAATCCAATGTTTTTTTTTTATGATTACCTTTACTTCGAATTTTCGCATACAAAAAAAAAACGTTACGAACCGTTACGGAACGTTTTTTTTTTTCGATCCGGAACAGAAACGGAACGGAACTTTTTGCGGTGAAACGAAACTAAAACCGAAACGAAAAACATTTCGTTCCGACACCCTCCTTCTTATATCCTCTTGAAGAAACACACACACATAATGCCGTTCTGCCGAGCGTAACACGGCACTGAGGCTAAAACATATCGGTCACTTCTCAACACACGCTAGCAACGCGCCGGACGGTCTGGAAGGGGCATGGCCGCCGCCACCCAATGTTGCCCGCGTGCAGCCTACCTTTGCGGTACTCTGATTTTCCAGTGACTATAAGCTAGACTAAGGTCCCTGGAGGGACCTTAAGCTAGACCTAGACGTGAGTGCAGCGCCACTAGTTCTCACGACCGCCACGCGGACCGCCTCTCCGGCGGAGCTTTTAAACTGAGTTTGTTCTAGTAACGTTGGCTACGACGATCCATTTGTTTCCGGTATTGGACGTCGGGAACGGCCCCAGTAAGTCCATCCCAATTTGCTGGAACGGCCGTCGAGGTGGCTCGATAGGCTGCAGAAGTCGGGCTGGCCTAGTCGGCGGTGTCTTGCGTCGCTGACAGTCCCGGCAGGTCTTGACGTGGCGAGTTACGTCGGCGACAAGGCGCGGCCAGTAGTACTTTTCCTGTATTCTTGCGAGCGTGCGAGAAACACCCAGGTGTCCACACGTCGGGTCGTCGTGCAGAGCCTGGAGGACCTCTGATAGCAATGTCGAGGGCACTACGAGAAGGGAATCGGCTCGAAGCGGCGAGAAGTTCTTCTTAAGGAGAACACCGTTGCGCAAGAAAAACGACGTCGGTCCTCGCGTGAATACCTTGGGAACAACGGTGGTCCTGCCCTCGAGGTATTGCACAAGGCCCCTGAGTTCTGGGTCCGCTCGCTGTCGTTCGGCGAAGTCTTCGGCACTTATGGTTCCCAAGAAGTAGTCATCCTCCATGTCGTCCTGCGGCGGTGGGTCGACGGGGTCGCGGGACAGGCAGTCAGCGTCGGAGTGTTTTCTTCCGGACTTGTAAACGACGGTTATGTCAAATTCTTGAAGTCGTAGGCTCCACCGTGCGAGGCGACCTGAAGGGTCCTTCAAGTTAGCTAGCCAACACAAGGCGTGGTGGTCGCTCACAACTTTGAAGGGCCGGCCGTAGAGGTAGGGGCGAAACTTCGATGTAGCCCAGATTATGGCCAGGCACTCCTTTTCTGTTGTGGAGTAGTTGATTTCTGCCTTTGATAGCGACCGGCTAGCATAACTGATGACCCTTTCGAATCCGTCGGTCTTCTGCACAAGGACGGCGCCGAGTCCTACGCTGCTTGCGTCGGTGTGGATTTCCGTATCGGCGTATTCGTCGAAATGCGCAAGTATCGGAGGCGTCTGCAGGCGTCGTTTCAATTCTTGAAATGCTTGAACTTGCGACGTTTCCCACTTTAATTCGACGTCGGCCTTCGTGAGTTGCCTCAGTGGCTCGGCGATCCGTGAAAATTCCTAGACGAAACGCCTGTAATAGGCGCACAAGCCGAGAAAACAGCGTACGGCCTTCTTGTCG
>NC_051176.1:189621207-189673995 GCF_013339695.2 Rhipicephalus sanguineus
CATTAGAGGGACAATATGGGCAGTCCAACGGGCCCGCGAAGCGGCCGAAAGGCTAGGTCTTTCGGTCCCAACGTGGGAGCGGCCCGCTTCGGCTAGGAAACTAGCACGAATATGGACCTCAATAAAGTTCTTTCATCCATCATAATAATATCTGGGGTTTAACGTCCCAAAACCAAAATATGATTATGAGAGACGCCGTAGTGGAGGACTCCGGAAATTTCGACCACCTGGGGTTCTTTAACGTGCACCTAAATCTAAGTACACGGGCCTCAGACATTTCGCCTCCCACCGAAAATGCAGCCGCCGCGGCCGGGATTCGATCCCGCGACCTTCGGGTCAGCAGCCGAGCGCCATAACCACTAGACCACCGTGGCGGGGCTTCATCCATCATCCAACACTGTTGCTTTCCCTGCCCGCAGCTCTGCTACTCCTCTTGCGACGCAAATCTTGCGGTTAATCAAGTGGTGCTGGTCGCCTTCAACAACGCCTTCCAGGTCTGCTGATTTCTGAGTGCCGACGGAAATGATGACGCTAGAGCGAGGGGGAATGGTGACCTGGTCTTCCAGCACATTCAAGGCGTGCTCTCTTGGCGGAGTGTGCTGTGCAGCGGTAGTGCCTTTTCCGTGGACAGTGTTATTGACTTGGACCTCAGGTCGATGATTGCACCATGAAGGCCTAAGAAGTCCATACCAAGGATGACATCTCTCGAGCAACGCTGCAGGACTACGAAGTTCGCGGGATAAATCCGGTTGTGAATGGTGAGTCTCGCTGTGCAGATTCCCTCCGGCGTTACGAGGTGACATCCAGCTGTCCGGATTTCGGGGCCTTCCCAGGCTGTCCTAACTTTCTTCAGCTTCGTGGCGAACGGTCCACTGATGACAGAATAGTCGGCTCTGGTGTCGACGAGGGCTGTGACGCTGTGGCCGTCGATAAGAACTGAGGGGGTCCGCTCTATGTACGGCTGGTGCAGAAGCCTAGCTCCGGTCCCAGCCGCAAATAGTCGTACCGTGTCAACGTCCCCTTCCCGTAGCGCGCGTCATCGCAGCTACGACGGGTTCGGGCGAATAAGGCAACAGGCTAGAACAACAAACAACACTTTATTGCTACGCTAGCAATAACGCGTAAATGTCGCCTAGAGGGATAGTCCGCTCTCGTAGAAAACAAAGAATAACGCTTACACCTTCGGTCGATGATCGGCTGGCGGGTCTCGGGGCGGTGAGGTGTTACCTCGCAGGTCAACAGGGCACGAGAGACCGTCTCTCTGCCTGGTCGGCAGTTTTGTTCACCTCCCGTGTCCTTCCCCACCGCGAGGGTTGATTCTCTCGCAGAGCGAGTTCTCTTTCCCGCGAGCCGGGAAGCGAGGATTGGCGCGCGGAGTGGCGGGAAAGAAGGGGTTGTCCGGAAAGGGCGACGGTGCTCCTCTCCTAGTGGTCCCCCGGCTCCCGCCGTCAGTTCGCGATCGCGCCAGCCTTAAGGAAAGGAAATGGGCGCGCGTGCTCCCCCACATCCTCCTCCCCTTAAGAAAGCCCTCGGACGACAGAGACTGAACCATGAGGTAATATTTTGTTATTCCTCATCGAGGAAGGCTTGGACGGATCGGTCCAGGTCCGTGCCCTCCTGCGGTTGGCCCTCTGCCGTGGGTGTCGCCGGTGCCCCCACTGGCGTCGCCGCTGCCTCCGAAGTAGCCACCACCGGCCTCGTTGCGGTCTTCGCTGCCGTGCCCACTTGCGTCATGGCTTCCCCAGTCGTCGCCTCCGCCGTCACTGCTGCGGTAGGTCTGGTCTGCTCCTGCAGCCCCGTGGTCCGGACCGCGCCTCCTTGGGCCCAGCCTCTCTGGTCGTTGGTGGCGATTGAGAGGAGGGAGTCAGCGAAGTGCTTCGTTACAGGCGGCTTCTCCAGCATGGTTCGGGCTCCTCCGGTCTGGCGGGGCTCGGGGTCTTCGGCGTACTGCGCCATGGCCTTGAGGGAGCATAGGCCATCGGGGTGTTCGCCATGTTCAGCGCAAAAAAAACGAACACGAAAACACAAGGAAGTGCACGACACAACTGGCGAGTACGTTCCAACTAGCCCAATTTGCCACCTTATATCGGGGTGTCCACACAACCCTGGCACGTCCCGGTGGCTGCGGCCCAGAGGCAGCTGGCTCTCGCAGTTGGGTTGGCATTGGTCTTCGGGCCTCTTCTGTGGAGGCCGGGTGGTGCGGCGATGGGCGGGGAAGTGGCGGTGGGATGTACCAGTCGACCTCCAGACAGGCGTCCATGGCGATGTTTGCCGGTGGTGGTGGGGCTGCAACAACGACGACGTAATGTGGGTGTGGGCTCGCAGTGAGGAGGCGGTCTCCTCTCTGAGCCGTCCCGGCGGCACCTATTTCCCTTTTGCTCATCCAACATGCAGAGTTGTCTCCGCTTGTTTCGCAAGAAGTACCGCGGCTCGGGGCTCTTCACTCGGTTTCGAGCGTTCTCAGCCGCCGCCTGCGGCTCGGAGGGGGACTGATAGTCGTCCCCATGCTTCTCCCGTGACACGTAGCGTTTCAAGTCGCATACGTGCACTGGTCCGCCGCTCGGTTTGCCTTTCATGTTCGCGAGCCGATAAACAAGCGAGGAAACCTTCTCTCGCACTCGGTACGACCCGGACCATTTCGGTGCCAGCGAGGCTGCAAACTGTTTGCTAGCGTCGCTAAGAACATGATGGCGTCGCAGCACCAGATCGCCCACTTCGTAGTGTACGTTCCGATGCGAGCGGTCGTACTGCGCCTTCTGTTGTGCCCTAGCAGTGCCGAGATTACTGCGTGCTTTCCGTAAAACTTCCGCTAGCTTCTCGCGCAACTGCGCTGCGTATTCAGCTCGTGCTGATGACGCCACTGGCACTCCACTGCGATCCGCGAGTACAGTCTCCATCGGATTCGGGAGTTCTCTCCCCAGGTTTAGAAAAGAAGGCGCATACCCAGTCGAGCGGTTCACAGTCGATCGCAACGCAAACCCGATCTCTGGAAGGTAGGTATCCCAGTCCTTGTGCCTTTCAGAGAACGCGACAAGCATGTGCTTGATGTTGCGATTAACTCGTTCTGTGGGGTTCGACTGAGCATGGTAGGTGGTTGTTTTCTTGTGCTTAATGCCAAGCGCGGCGCACGTGTCAACAAACACCTTCGCAGTAAAATAAGACGCGTTGTCTGTTATCAACTGCTCAGGGAAACCAAACCTGGTGAAAACCTCCATCAACTTATCCAAGATCACACGAGCCGTCAGCTTTCTAAGGGGGAAAAGTTCTACCCACTTAGTGAAGTGATCCGTGATCACCAGCAAGAATTTGTTTCTGCTAGGCGTTGTGGGGTACGGTCCCATTACGTCACATGCCGCGATTTGCCAGGGAGTCTGACTATTGATCGGCTGCATGAGGCCGGGCGGTCGTCCGCCGCGGGGCTTGACGCTTTGGCACACGTGGCATGAACGGGCGTAACGAATCACATCCCGCTTCATGCCTGGCCAGGTGTCCTCCTATATGTGACAATATATCTGCCAGGATCCTTTTTCTTATTTTTTGTTGTGGATCGCACGGATTTCAATGAGGCGGAAGGAATGGACTTGACGAAGATATTAGAGTTGGCTGCGAAGCTTGGTATGTCGAGTGGGGACCTGGAGTGTTCTAACGGCAGCGCGTGAGCTTGGAAAACTGGGGACGAGCGTCGCCGGCCTGTGTTCCGGGCGCTTCGGCTCTTCCTTGGGCTACGGGGTCGTACCGTAGCCACCGCCTGTTCGAGGACACGTCCACGGACCTGGACCTGGGACCACCAGCAACGCCCAGGACGCGCCATCGGCTTGTGCACCGAGAGCACCCTACGGCACTGCTCCGTAGGCTTCGACCGAGCCAGTTTCTCCTCCCGGGAGACGCTGGCCATCTCGAGGACCTGTGACGCCCAGGTCACTGAACCCGATGCTGCCAACCCTCATCTACAACGCCAGCCCGCCTTCGGCCACGGTTAAAGCCTCGGGCAACGACTGGGACGCCTACTTCAACGCCTGTGCCCCCCCGCAACGCCTCGGCTCTTCCAACGGGACAAAACGCCGTGAGTGGTGTAATCGATGAACGCCTCGTACATTTAGCTGTTTGTTTCTCTCACTCAATTGTTCTTTGAGCGATAACTGTGTTTAGCGCTAGTTTTATTTTTGTGTGTTCCTTTTTAATGTTTGCAGTGGTTTTTTTTGGTTAAGGTGTGTTTTCTTTTGTGTGTAATTAAAATATAGTTGTGTGTAGCGCTCTCGCCTCGTCCGTTCTTTCTGGTCAGCTGTTGTCCGAAGATCCGTGACAAAAATAACTTATTTTTGTCACGGATCTCCGGACAGCAATCGGCCAGAAGGAACGGACGAGACGAGAGCGTTACACACGCCTATTTTAATTACACACAAAAAGAAAAACACACATTTTTACCTCAAACCACTGCAAACGTATAAAACATACCGGTACTAAACAAAGCTATCATACAGACAACAAACAAGTGATACTAGTTGCTAAACCGTATGACGCGTTCGTCGCTTAATGAACTCACAGCGTTCCATGCGAGATGAGTCGAGGCGTTGCGTTGGTCCCTGGAGCCAACGTCGGCGTACAAGTCGGTGACGCTCTCTTTCTCTGGTGCGGAACGCGAGCTGGCGTTGTCATTGAGGCTGGGAGGCTCGGAGTTCAATGACCTGTGCGTCGCAGGTTATTGAGCTGGCCAGCGTTTAACGGGAACAGGACCTGGCTCAGACGAGGGCTACGGAGCGGTGCCGTAGGACGCTGCGCTCGGTGCACAAGCCGATGACGCTCACTGGCCGCTGCGGGTGTTCGGCCCGCCATCCATTTCCTAGGACGCGTCCTTGAATGGCCGGTGACTACGGTGCGATGCCGTAGAGCGATGGAGCACGAGACTACGGTGCGATGCCGTAGAACAAAGGGAGCCAGAGCGCCCGGAACACAGGCCGGCGACGCTCGTGCCCGCCTCACGCGCTCCCGATCGAACACCCAGGGCCCTTCTGCCCACGTCATCTTCCTCTTTTATATGTTCGACTTCGTTTTTCTCTTCTCCACGTCGTGCGGTTATACGTCAGGCTACGCTTGACGTCTTCCTCTTCTTCGATCACATTTTCTTTGTCACCTCCTATATGTGACACCAGGTAGCGAGGCGACACAACTTAGCATAAGTCTTAGGGCCGCTCGCATGCCCAGCAATGCACGAGTCATGAAAGTAGCGAAGCAGTGCTCCTCTCAACTTGCGCGGTATCACGACCTTGAATGACTCACTTGTGTCATCGTCGGATGGGATGTACCTCAGCAGGACGCCGTCAGAATCCAGCAGATAAGAATCCAGCGCGCTCACAGCATTACCAGCTGTTGCCGAGCGCTCCGCACCGACAGCAATACCAGCTGCTCCCGTGTGCGCGGTGGCCTCGCCACCCGGCTCCCGGAGCCCGTGGAACACCTTTCGACAAAACGGATCTTTCTGCTGAGCTTCTAACAGCTCCCTTCTGCTGAAAACAATCCCCGCGCTAACGACAGCCTCTACGTGGTTCACGCTTGTGCCTTGAACTGACGTTTGTTCTACTGTTTCCGTTAGCGCTACCTTGAGTGTCTCGCTCACAGTCCGTTCCGGGTCAGTCTCGTGACGGACTGGAGCACGCGATAGTGCGTCGGCCGCGGCATTGTTCTTGCCCTTGCGGTAGCGTACGGTGAAGTCGTAACGCTGCAGAAGCAATGCCCAACGAGCCAGGCGGCCACTTGGTTCGTCCAAGCGCCTCAACCACGTGAGCGCCATGTGGTCTGTCTCAATGACAAATGCCACTCCGTCGATGTAATAGTCAAACTTACGGAGAGCGAAAACTATCGCGAGACACTCTTTATCTGTTACCGAGTAGTTCCTCTCCGCCGGCGTTAACGAACGGCTCGCGAACGCAATCGGTCGGAGGGCACCTCCATGCTCCTGAAGCAAAATTGCTCCTAACCCCAGGTCGCTTGCGTCTGTTTGAATCACAAACTCCCTGTTCAAATCGGGTAGCTGCAGTTCAGCCGTGTTAGCCAGCAACTTAGTGAGGCGACGCAGTGCGGCCTCCTGCTCTTGACCCCAAGCCCAACGTTCGCCTTTCCTCAAGAGCTTTGTCAAAGGCGCCTGCACTGCCGCGCAGTCTGGAATGAATTGGCGATAGAAGTTCGCCATCCCCAGAAAGCGCCTCAGCTCACCGATGTCTTTCGGCGACGGATAGCTGACTATCGCTTCAAGCTTACCCTTATTCGGCAAAATGCGACCCTCGTCAAGCGTGAATCCCAACAATGTTATTCGGGTCGCCGCTATCTGAGCTTTGTTCGGGTTCAGAGTGATGCCCGCAGACCTCAGCCTTTTCATCGAACGTTTTCGAGTAAACCACTATGTCGTCTAGATATGCGAGGGCGTGCTGCCACTTTGCATCTCCCAGAACTTGGTCCATTAGCCTCTGATAAGTAGCGGGAGCCCCCACCAAGCCAAAAGACATTCTCCTGAATTGAAAAAGTCCCCTGTGGCATGTGAAAGCTGACTTCTCTCTGTCCCGCCCGTCCATTTCGACCTGAAAATATCCACGACTAGCATCGAGCGTCGTAAAGTACTTCGCCCCGCCAAGGTTGGGTACTAACGATGAAATGGATGGAAGAGGGTATGCCATGCGTCCTTCTTCGTAACCTCATTCAGCCTGCGGTAGTCTACACAAAGGCGATATGTATCATCCAGTGCTGGGCAGTATCGAAGATACATGTATCTTAGATACTATCTTAGATACTCATCGGGTATCTTGTATCTGTATCGCGATACGTCTCGCAAAATGAGTATCTGTATCTGTATTTCCAATGCATTCAATAATGTATCGTGTATCTTAAGATACAAGATACCGCTATCGCAACACCACTATGCGAAGCAATTATCGCTGGTTGAACTCTGCTTCTCAAGCTGGTACTGGCGCCACTGAGCCACCTGAATAAAACTAAGGGCGGCAACATAATTTTATTTTTCTGTCGGAGTCTTCTACTGAGGGCAGGCGACGAGGTCTGCACGTCTCTATTGGTGGAGTAGAGTCAAGTGGCAGCTCGCGCAGTCTCCACACAAACAAGCGCGCGAACGTCTACGTCCAGCCCACGTAGCTTTTGTTTTCTCGATTTTTTGTTCTTTTTAGTTGTGTCAGTTCCATGACACTTGCTCTTAGCCACGGCCCTGCATCGCGTATGAGTGCAGCGCCTATTACGCAAATTATTATGCCGCTTTCGTGCCGTAATTGAAGATTCTCTTGCGTGGTGCTTCGTAACGAAATCTGAAGTATGCAAGAACGAAGTTGCCTTGCGTCTCATGGCTTTCACACATCAGCGATTTGAAGCATCTCGTGGATGTACCTTTGCCTTACATGCGATGACATTAACCTATATGTAAATAACGTTCCAAGGACAATACATCCACCGATACCGATGCTCGAGCTAATAGAACAAGCCTTTACCTAACAAAAGATATCTCTGTGTGCCATATTATTTCTTTTCGTGCTAATTATATGTTCAAAGAATTTTTGAAATCATAATTTGATTATTAGCACTAATGCTTTCTTACCTGTTCCGTTGCATTCCGTACCTAGGTCTCTTTATTGTTTTTTCCAGTGTGGTCGCTGCAATATCGCTTTTGTAACGTGCTGCCAAAATAAGCTCTCTGTTTTATTGTAACTTTTAAATGTCTGCGTTATTTCTCCTACTGTTTGCACATTTATACTTCACTTGAGTTTACTGTTCTGCCAAGGTGATTTTGAAAACAAATATATAATTATATGAGCGTGCCTTTGGTACTATACAGTAAAATTATTATTTAAGATTTAACGTCCCAAAACAAAGTTATGATTATGAGAGACGCCGTGGAGGGCTCCGGAAATTTCGACCACCTGAGGTTCTTTAACGTGCACCTAAATCTAAGTACACGGGCCTCAAGCATTTTTGCCTCCATGGAAAATGCGGCAGCCGCAGCCGGGACTCGATCCCGTGACTTTCGGGTCAGCAGTTGAGCACCGTAAACTCCTCACAGCAGCATCTCTTCGAGATACCACGCCGGCCAGGGCAGAGCAGGCTGCTATAGCACTGGGCGTGGCGATACCCATGCGCACGCGCATTTTCACTGATTCTCGGGCTGCTGCACGAGCGTTCATGACCGGGTCAATCTGTGAGCAGGCGGCCCATATTCTTACCAAAAGACCAAATTGCACAGAAATCGACGGCAACATCACCTGGTTTCCTGCCCACATGGGCAAGGATGTCCACCCTGTTATCCCCAATGCCAATGAGCTTGCCCATGCCCGCGCACGCGAACTGTCCCACCGTGACGGGCAATCGGCATCTAATTTTGGGGATGGCATCCGGCAGCTTGATTCTCTCCTCACATTTAATGAGATCTGCAAACATTATCAATTGGCCAGGCGTAGCTTTCCACTCCCGCACCCGCAACTCTCGAGGACCCAGTCAGTCACTTTAAGAATGCTGCAAACGGGTATTTACCCGTCGCCTTTAGTGTATAGCAAATTTATTGACAGCATAAAGCCGCACTTCCCTCATTGTGACGAGACGATGCACGTTAGCCCACATGCTCTGGCAATGCACGGCGCTGCGCGATTGCGAGAATCTCAGCACAGAGGACGCCTGGAGGACGGCGATCACCAGCTCGGACCGGGAGGTCCAAATCCGGGCTGTCCAGAGGGCCCGCAATTTGGCGGAGGGGCTCGCTCTTCCTGTCCCCACGTGGGTGCGGCCCGCAGCCGACCCTCCCTCTTGAGGGAAATTGGCTCCTCAGGACAATTTATAAATAAAGTTCATTGACCGACCGACCGACCGACCGACCGACCGACCGACCGACCGACCGACCGACCGACCGACCGACCGAACCGACCGACCGAACCGACCGACCGACCGACCGACCGACCGGACCGACCGACCGACCGACCATAACCAGTAGACCACCGTGGCGGGTCTTGAGTATACAGTACCAAACATTCTGCTTACCGCTTAATAAAGCAGCGAAGTTGAGTTTGCGTTATAATAATAGATATTATTAGGAGCCATTTTAAAGACGTTGCTTGGGGGCCCTCGAGAAGATTTTAGATGAGGGATTCGAGAAATATATTTACCAAATGCTCCGTTTTTCTCATGAGCGTCCCAACGAGCCGTTTCAGGCAATTTTCCATGGGCAATGAATTTTCTATTGTCTTACCTTAAGTTAGTTCAGTAAAGAGTTTCATTTATACAATTTGACTGCCGCCATATTAGTCGCCGCTATACCACGTGACAATACAATACGTCTGCGACGTTTCCGGGTTGCAGATGTTCTTTTGTTTAAGAAAAATTGTTCAAAGATCGCACGTTAGTGAGTATATCGATAACGAGCGCTTTACATCAGCAGATACGTAGAATATGAACAGCCATTGCGGTTTTATGTCCCGTATACACCATTCGTTATAAAACTCGCTTCCAACTTAGTTGCTGCTGTACACCTGTCCGGTGATCTGGTATTGCGTAGTGGTGGTTTACAGACAAGGGTAAACTCCACGCTGGTATTTGCACCATCGTGCGAAGGCTTCTTGTTGAAGTTCTTCCCGGTAAGTTGTTTCGGAATTGAACTAATGTACTTTGAGCAAGACAGACAAAACTTTTAAGATACTAAAGACATTTCATTCAAATGAAAAAAAAATTGGTCAGAGTTAACGGGATTCAAGCAGACATTTTTGTGCATTGGCGTTTGCTACTGCGTCATATGGATATATAATAACTAACTTGCTAATGTATCGAAGTATCTTAAGATACAATTGGCAAGTATCGTATCGGATACAATTATCGCGATAGTATCTTGTATCTGTATCTCAAATACTTCTTGCCTCAGTATCTTGTATCGTATCGCGATACAATTTCAAAGTATCTTTGCCCAGCCCTGGTATCATCCTTCTTTGGAACTAGAACAACCGGGAAACCCCATGGGCTGTTTGACCTTTCGACCACGCCTGTGTCGATGAGTTCGTCCAAGGCGGCGTCAAGTGCTTTCCGCTTGGTCAAGCTAATGGGTCGGGGATTGCATTTCCAAGGTCGTGCGTCAACCGTATCAATTGTGTGCTTGACCAGCGTAGTGCGGCCCGGGCGGTCAGTGATAAAGTCCCTAGATTTTTCCCTGTTCTTTCTTAAGTACCGACAACCATTGAAGCGCCGGCGACGAATCTCATTGGCTAACGCTCGTTTTCGGTAGCCATGTTCTTCCTAACTCTTTTCCAACACCTGGTGAAACGCGTCCCCCATACACTAATGACAGGTGGTTGACGGGAGGAGAAAGGCTCGTCGCGGTAGCATATTGTTCGCTGAAAGATGCATGGCTAATGTACTTAGATGCACATGGCTTTCTAAATCTTCCAAGTTAGGAAGAAAATGGCGTCGGACGCCAGCTGCGCGTGAGAGAGGGCCGTGAAGGGAGGCAGTTGTCGGTACTTAAGTAAAAACGAAAAATCTAGGGACTTTAGTCAGTGAAAATCGCGTCGTACTCGTACAACAGCGACGACAGCTGCACCTTTTCCCTTTCTGGCATGCTGTGTGCTGTGCCAAAAGCGGGTGCACTTAGGTGCACTGACCTTCCCTGTACCGCGGCACATTGTTCTGGCGGGGTTACTCGCTTACTCCGCGCGCTTTCCTCCTCTCTCACTCGCGCTGCTCCCTGCGATTGGCATGCCGTTGTCAGGCCTACCGCTGAGCGTGGGTCCTTCCACCCCTGCCCTTGCTGCCGGTTTGATGACTGCCACTACGTCCGAGCCACAACGACACTCTTAACACTCCTATCCACTTTTCTCCCATCTCCCCCTACCCCAAGACGCTGCGCCGTGCTCCCTATAGGGCTGCAGAAATTAGGCGTCTTATTCTTCCTCTAATCACACAATCAATCAATTGTCAATGCGGGTGCTTTCGAGAAAAGCTTTAGCGCGTCTCCGTCGCGATCACGGTAACTCCCTCTTGCAATGTCAATGACAATACCTGACTTGGCGAGAAAGTCTCGACCCAGGATTAGAGGCATTGACAAACCGGGAAGATGGACGAAGCGTTGTCGCCTCACGCGTCTTTCCCAGCGGATCACAAGTCTAGCCGCACCACTCGATTGTGCTGTCCCCGAAGCAAGGCGGAACGTGGCGTTGCTTTATCTCAGGCGGATATTGTTCTCGCAGAGATGGTGCAACACCTCGTCCCCAAATAATGAAGCGCTTGCCCCAGTATCCAAAAGTGCTACAAACTTCTTTCGAGCTATCGTTAACTCGATTAACGGTGCGGGCGAGTCTACGGCATCACCTGCGCGACAGAGGTGCTAGTGATCCGAGCGCATCGGTAGGGCTGCTGATCGCCGCGCGGTGCCCGACGTGGTTCACCGGCGGCGTCGTCCGTTTCCCGAACCGCGTGTTCGCTCCTGAACCGGCGTGCGGCCGCATTCGCGGGCGATGTGCCCCGGTGCGCCGCACCGGTAGCAAGGACCGCGGAAACCACGCCGGCCCAGGCGCTCGTCGCCACGATCCGGCGGGCCTCGCTCCGCGTTGCGCCGCTCGTCTGGGCTCGTCTCGACCACGTGCTCCTGCCGCGGAACGTCACGTGCAGGCGCAGCACGGGCCGTACGAAGCGCGTAAGCGTAGGGGTCTAAAGCAGGGGCGTAGCCACGTTAGGGCACACCGGGCCCGTGCCCCTCCCCCCCCCCCGAAATTTTTTTTTGCCATAGCATACAGAGCAGAAAATGACACTCGACCACATCTGCCTGCTAGTGATGCAGAACTATCGGAAAATTGACTATCGATAGTATCGATAGTTTTTTTGAAACTATCGATAGTGTAGACAAACTATCGATAGTGCTACTATCGACAAACTATCGATAGTGCAATCGGTAGTACCATGATAAATATTACTAGCGATATTACTGCCACGCGTGTTTATTGATTTGTTTTGATGTATTCGGGTTTCACCCACAAAGACGGTTAGCAACGTTTGACGCAGACCGCGCCGTAATGTTTAAGAAGCTTCACGATTGTTTGAGATCGTTCTCTTAAGGTTACGCGCCGGACGTGAATAGTCAAGTTCATTCGACAGCTTACGCGAGCACGACCGATAACGCTGTAAGGTTCGATGACTGGTGCATAAAAGACGACGCTTTCCACCGATGATCAGATTACTCGACAACCGACGACTGTTCTCGCTGCTCTCAGTGCGCAGCCTGTATCGCTTGTATCTTGAGTTTTGATTTTCTGGTCACAAGATCGCCCAAATAAATAGCTCCATATCTCCCAGTCTTGTTGCAGCATTCTTCACCGTCACGACCACGTGACAATACTATCGATAGTGGTGTGAATAACTAAGCTGCTGCGGGTCGGCCATATTGCCAAAATATTTGTGATAGCCTACTATCAGCTTCATTTAATATATGAGCAATTCTTGGCAAAAGAAATAAAGGGCGGATTATGTCCATCAATAAATCAATAAATTCACATCCAAAAGCAACCTGTTACACTTTACAATGAACAAACTTAGTTCATGATATTTTTTTGTATTGAAATCATAAAGTGCAATATAAATTTGAAGCTGCGCAGTTCCACCCCATGTAACGCCTTCCTTTCCGCTACAACTGAACAGTTTTACTTTATGATCATGTGTCAGCAAAGCACTCAGGTGAAGAACACAAGCATGTCAACTTTCTTGCCCTTCAGCCTGCTCCTCCGGCTCCCCTATGTACCACGCGCTCAGGGAACCAAGTTTATTCTGCAATGAGTTCGTGCTGTTGGTTTTATACTATCGATAGTACCATCGAATTTTTAAATGCGAATGCATTTCTTAGTCGGGCTATGTGAGGCATCCGGCGTTGTCCGCGGCGCCCTCTCCCATGGCAACAGCTGCGGGAGCGCGCGCGCTTATCCTCGCCCTTAGCAACCGGAGCATGTGGTGCGAGAGAGTGTAGGAGAGGGTAGGTGCAGTGCTTCGCCGCTCCTTCTCTCGCCGCTCGCTGTCTCTCCTCCCTGCGCCCCACTCTCCCGTCCGCTCGCGCCTCACTCTCGACCGTTCGCTGCCTGGGCGCCTCTCAAGAACATCCGTAAATGTGTGCTCGAGACGCCGCTGTGAAACGCCAACG
This sequence comes from Rhipicephalus sanguineus, assembly GCF_013339695.2. Taxonomy (NCBI): domain Eukaryota; kingdom Metazoa; phylum Arthropoda; class Arachnida; order Ixodida; family Ixodidae; genus Rhipicephalus; species Rhipicephalus sanguineus. The sequence goes on from NC_051176.1 coordinate 189,634,361, forward strand.
CCGAGCCGAGAACGCTGGCGCCCCACTCTCCCGTCCGCTCGCGCCTCACTCTCGACCGTTCGCTGGCTGGGCGCCTCTCAAGGCGATGGCAGAAGTCGGTGAAGGCGAATGTCTGACGGCAACGGTACCCTCTCTCGGCGCAAGAAATGCAGTCGCATTTCCTCACGATTCCATTCGGGGAGGTGGGGGCATTATTTTTTACTATCGATAGCGCTATCGATAGTATTTTTTGCCATCGACAGTTCGATAGTGACTCAGCTATCGATAGTATCGATAGTGCCATCGATAGTTCTGCATCACTACGCCTGCTCGTCCCCACTACAGATCAAGGAGGTACCCCCCCCCCCCCGAAAAAATTTCTGCCTACGCCCCTGGTCTAAAGCGCGGTCTGACAGTTCCCAACCGCGCGGTACGTGCTCATCAGCGAACGATGCTGACGCGTTACCCCTAAACGCCTCTGAACCGACCGCGCCACCGTTCCACGCGCAGCGAGGCTCGAGTGACTGCGCTGCGGGTGGAGGCGGGCGATACGCTCGCGCCGCGAGGATGTCCCCTTGTATGCCCTTCGCTTCGGCGGCGAGCTCTTCTAGGTCTGCGAACTTGCATCCCCTGAAGTGCGCCGCAAAAGTCGGGTGCGCTTGTCGTGTAACGCGCTCCACTTTCTCCGCGTTGGTGGCGAGAGGGTTAGCGAGGCGATAAGTTCGTCCATCGCCCGTACGTACTCCAGCAAGGATTCGTCCGGATGCTGGGTGCGTAGCTCCAACTCCCTCCTCAAACGCCACTCATAATTCGCCGGAAGGAATTCGTCGCGGAAGCTCTCGCGGAACTCTTCTACCGTGCGGGCGCGATGTCCGGTCAGTCGGAACCATCGGGCCGCTTGCTCTGTCAGCGACACCGGGACCACACGAGCGAGAAGTTCGGCGTCGGAAAGCCCCACTGCTTGCTGATAGTAGAGCAATCGGTCGAGATACTCATTTGCGCTCCTGCAGTAGTGGTAGCCACTGTATACAGTGGCTACCACTACTGTATACAGTGGCTACCACGAGTCAGCTTTCACAGGCCACAAACGACTTTTCCAATTCAGGAGAATGTCTTTTGGCTTGTTGGGGGCTCCCGCTACTTATCAGAGGCTAATGGACCAAGTTCTGGGAGATGCAAAGTGGCAGCACGCCCTCGCATATAGGTAGGCATGTCTACCATACACGTGGTCCCGCACTTTGCGAAGGAGGCTGCGCTGTGTTTTGCAATGCGCTGGCTAAGCTCTGCATAACTGACAGCGCATTCTGCAAGACTACCTCGCTCGAGGGCACACTATTGCCCGAAGACGCGACCACATCTGCGGCTTGTGCCGAAGCAACATGTGGCGGCATCTCGCTGTTCGCGTCGCGAGGTGACGGGGCGCCCGGCGTGGCGCTCTCCGTCGTAGGCCTAATCTCTCCTAACGCGGTCGCTGCAACACCTTGGTTGTCCCGTGTGAAACAACCAAAATTTACGCTGTCGGAAAGTCCAAACAATGCCCCCGCGTTAGCCATAGGATCGACATTCTGCGACGCGACATCAGACAACATGAACAAATCCTGGAATTCAGACATGCCCATTGTCCTACGTTGACGGAGCGTCTGTAGTCGCTCGCGTCCGCAAAACTAGTCGCGTTGCCAAATAGATGAGGGGGTCCGCTCTATGTACGGCTGGTGCAGAAGCTTAGCTCCGGTCCCAGCCGCAAATAGTCGTACCGTGTCAACGTCCCCTTGTGTAGCGCGCGTCATCGCAGCTACGACGGGTTCGGGCGAATAAGGCAACAGGCTAGAACAACCAACAACACTTTATTGCTACGCTAGCAATAACGCGTAAATGTCGCGTAGAGGGATAGTCCGCTCTCGTAGAAAAGAAAGGGTAGGTCAGCAGGGCACGAGAGACCGTCTCTCTGCCTGGTCGGCAGTTTTGTTCACCTCCCGTGTCCTTCCCCACCGCGAGGGTTGATTCCCTCGCAGAGCGAGTTCTCTTTCCCGCGAGCCGGGAAGCGAGGATTGGCGCGCGGAGTGGCGGGAAAGAAGGCGTTGTCCGGAAAGGGCGACGGTGCTCCTCTCCTAGTGGTCGGATGGTCGGATTCGCTCGCTGGATTTCAAGCAAGACGGACGTGCCTACCGCGATGTCCTGGATTACTCCTCGTACCTCTCGCTGACCGGTGCCCCGTGACGGACTCCTCGCCCGCTATGCCGTGCGCCGCTCATCGTCGGGGCCTTCGCCGATGTTGTGCATTGTGCCTCTAGCTGTGTTTCGCGGACCCGTCCCTGAACTCCCGTGACCGTTTCCACATCTTTCCTGTCCTCTTTTCTCTTCGTTGTATGGATGGCTCTATCACTTTTCTCTCTAATTTCCTACTATTATTTTACTCCCTCCTTACCCCCACCCCTACAGGGCGCTTAGCCGTGTCGCCACGAGGCAGACAGAAATTAGCGTCCTTTTCCTCTCCTTAAAGGCCAACTCCGGCGATTTTTCGAATTTGATGGATCTCAATGAAATTCGCTGGGTACGTTCATTTGCACGTTTCCGTCGTTTATGCCAAATTACAGGCTTGAGACATGCGCAGATTGTTTGCAAATGAATTTTAAAGATTGTCTGCAAACGCCCTCCTGGCTTCCCACAATTATTGGCAACATTGTGTCTGTGACGTCAGTATTGGGAAGGCGGCGGAAGTGACGCAGCCGAGGGCACCACTAACTTCGGCGCTTCGGCCGCTACAGCGAGCGTCTGCTGTGCACAAGGCGACAGACAGCGTTGGTTTGGTCGGCGCTTCGCTGGTCGTCCCGGCTGTCACAGTTTTCATACTCGGCGCCAGTGTGACCGGCATGCCTCGCACGACTTCCGGTTGGTTCGTAACAACATCTACGTCATACGTAGACAGCACACTCGGTTGGGTTTCGGTTTCGGTGTTGCGCTTTTTTGCTTATTTAAAATTATTCTCCAGTTTGCCGAGTATTTCTGCTATCGGGCCCGTAACAGGAGCGTCTCAGGAACATAAAAGCACCATTACTTTGACATGGCCAAAAAATCGCCGGAGTTGGCCTTTAAGAATAACAGACAGACAGACAGACAGTGGTCCCCCGGCCGCCCCAGCTCCCGCCGTCAGTTCGCGATCGCGCCAGCCTTAAAATGGGCGCGCGTGCTCCCCCACAGAACGTCGAGGTCGCTAGTTCGTCGTCTTGCGTTGCAGTTAGGTCGTGGCGTCGGGTCACGGCTACGTCGGTTTGTTCCGCTGCTTCCACGTTGCGTCGTCAGGTCTACTTCGGTCCGCGAGGTTTCGTCGTCAGGGGTTCGCGTCGTGTCCTGAAGCCTTCGTCGTTGCGTCGGCGGCGTAGGGTCTTCGGTATTTCGTCGTACAGCAACCGCACCTCCATCGGTTGCTGCCCTTATGCGGGCTAGGTGACCGGCCCCGGGTTGGGCCAGTGTATGGTCGGCGTTGGGAAGAGGCGTAGCGGCCTGGTGACGGCGATCGGGAAGGTCCTCGGGGGGTCCACTGCGCTCCTGCCAGATAGTCGGCGACAGGGGCGTAGCCAAGGGGGGGGTTGGGGGGTTCAACCCCCCCCCCCCCGAAATTTTTCAGTTTTGCTTGCGTATATATACACGCACACATACAAACGCACACACGAGCATACACAAAGTATGGTTGAACCCCCCCCCCCCCCCCGAAAAAAAATTTCTGGCTACGCCCCTGGTCTGCGATGTCACGTGGTCGTTCACCCTGGACGCGGCGCGTCGACGGCGAACCCACGCAGTCCCATCTGTCGATAATGGCAGCGGCGGTAGGTGTGGCCGGCGTCTCCGCAGTAGTAGCAGAGTGGACGATGGTCGGGGGCGCGCCAAACGTCGGTCTTCCTCGGCGTGTATCGCTGACCGGCAGGCGGGCGGTATGACGTCGGTGGTAGCGGCGGTGGTGCCTGGCAGCGGAACTGCTGGGGCGGCGCGGCGTCTTGACGTGGACGAGGAGGGGCGGCGTTGCGTCGGGCTGCAGCAGCATAGCTCATTGCTTGCAGCTGCGGCGGTGCCGGCATAGGAACACCCAGTGACTGTTGGATTTCGTCGCGTACAACGTCCGCAATCGACGTCACTTCGGGCTGTGCAAAAGGTGCGAGCTTTCGCAGCACCTCTCGCACGATGGCTCGGATCGTTTCGCGCAAGTCGTCGGATCCGAGGGCATGAACTGCTGCGCTGTCTTGGAATGCGCGGCGATTGTACTGCCGAGTGCGCTTATCGAGCGTCTTCTCGATGGTTGTCGCCTCCGAGAGGAATTCTTGGACGGTCTTGGGTGGGCTCCGCATCAGCCCAGCGAAGAGCTCCTGCTTGACTCCTCGCATGAGAAGGCGAACTTTTTTTCTCTTCGGGCATGGTAGGGTCTGCGTGGCGGAACAGCCTGGTCATCTCTTCCGTGAAGAGCGCCACATTTTCGTTCGCCATCTGCACGCGGGTCTCGAGCAGAGCCTCAGCCCTCTCTTTGCGGACGACGCTCGTGAATGTGGTGAGGAACCTGTCGCGAAAAATGTCCCACGTTGTCAGGCTTCGCTCTTGGTTCTCGAACCAGGTCCGAGCGGCGTCTTCCAAAGCGAAATAGACATGCCGTAGCTTGTCTTCGCTGGTCCAGGCATTAAAAACGGCGATTCGGTCGTAGGCTTCGAGCCAGCTTTCCGGGTCTTCGAACGACGATCCGCGGAAGGTTGGCGGCTCCTTGGGCGTCCGGAGAAGGATCGGTGCGGGCGGCACAGCGTGTGTCATCGTCGCTGTGGTCGAGGTCAGGGTCTTTGTTTGCCGGGTCTTTTCAGGTAGAGGCCCGTGCTCTGGCGGTAGACCTTGTTGCCTGCGGCTTGCTCGCTGCTCGGCCTTGGCGTCGACGTCTTCTTTGCGATTCGGGCTTGGTTCACGGCTTGACGGGGGCGTCCGGAGCATGGACGAACAGCACCTCCACCAGATGTCACGGGGTCGTGACGTCGACGAAGGCAGCAGTCAGCACGTCAAAGATGAAACTCCTTATTTGGCCGAACTTGTGGCCGGGAAACTGAACGTCAAACTACAGCAATACACTGATAGCGGCGAACAGAGCGTCGACCGTCGATCAACTGACAAGCGGTCAAGCGCGTCGGCTTTTATACAGGCGCTATGGAACTTTCCAGCAATATCGCTTGCGGCGGCGTTATCTCTCGACAAAGCTGGAGCATTCGCGTGCGGCGCGCAATCTTAACAAAACGATCTACTAAAATCGTGAAGCTTCTCGAACACTGCTTCGCGGCCAGCGTCGAGCGTTGATAACCGTCCTTGCTGGTCAAACTCGAACACATCAAAATAAAAGAAGAAGCGGGCGTGGCAATATCCACAATAAGTTGCGAATGCACGCAAAAATTGTTTTTCTTTTGATCTCGCTTAAGGATATTATGCATTAAATACAATCGAAGTGACTGACGAGCTTGAAAAAACATTAACGCACGAGGGAAGTGCAACTCGCTCCTCGTGAGTTAGCAGCTGATCGTTCATCGTCGCTGTCACTCGTCCAGTGAAAACTCCTCGTCGTCTAGAAGGTTTCTTTCAACATCAATTTTGAAGAATTTCCTCCGCCGAAAGACTTCGACCCCTCCGAGTCTCAACAAGAAAATCACTTGCAGTGTGCTGCCACCTATCAACGACGTACAAAAACAAGCGGCTCAGTGCACGGCCGCCTGGATCATCGGAGCGCCGCGCGCCCCGATCCAGGCGGCCGTGCGCAGTGCTGGCTATGAAAGCAACACACAGGTGAAGGACGGCGTTGAGAGCGTTCGCTCCACGATAGCCGTGAGCGGACGCGTCCTCGAGTGATTGAAACGTCGCTCGCACTATTCATAACAGCGCTTTTCTGATGAAGAATAAAGCGCCCTATTTTAAGGTATCGTCAATTTGAGATTGCTCAGTTATAGAAGAGCACGAGCCCGCGCGACTTCCCGCGTACAATTTATGAGATTCATGCGCTGAAAAAAACTGACGAATGCTACATGCGGGTAAAACGGTAGGTTTCAACTGAGTCAGTCGATAACATTTAACCAACCTACGTGGCTACAGAAAACATCGCGAAGCTGATATGTGTACGCTGTGGGCTATCATTGAAAGCGCGACTTTCCACGTATTTTCCCGAAAACTACGCGTCTCGCGCTAGAACGGATGAGATTTCTCCTGTTTAAGAGGGCCCGGTTTGTTCACTGATGCAGGAAACATGCAAATTCGTAGTGTTCCTTTCCTGCCAACGCGTTAACTGTCCGACTAGCACAGACGAACAAGGGAACGGCTGCCAGAGCAGTCAGTTTGTCGTCTGCTGACCCTCCTCGTGGGGGTTCTCCTGACATCCGCTTAGTGGCGTGACGGTCTATGCAAACGTTTTTGTTAAAGCCCCTCATCGCGTCTACTGCCGCTTTTTAGCCGGCGGAAAACGCGTGGAGGGGCTTTAGTTTTTCTAGCGGTCATGTAAACGTAGCTTATGGCACACGAGATATTGAACGCTGGCTGGTTTTTTTAAATGCAACCTATCACAATCATTTAACGAGTTCTAAGCTGCTGCAACGTCTTCTGATGGTCTTCTGGGCGCATGACAAGTCGGTTACAAAACCGAAACTAATTCTACTACAGCCGATGGTCCGATGGTGACTCGCGCAACCGAATCCAATCCAACACGAGTACTACTTTCAAGCTGGTATTGCTCGTGCTCGATCTCGTCTGAGCTGCGTTCTTTGCGATTGTCTCATCGGTGTTGCTGACGTATTTCTGATCCCTTGTTTGCTACTGTCATTTCCATTTTACGACGAGCAACAGCGGCCGAGGCTGTCAGATGTGTCACGCGACATGGTGTCGCGTCTTCGCCTCATCACCTTCGATGCAACGAACACGCTGTTGCGCTACAAAGAGTCGGTTGGACAAACCTATTCTGGGGTTGCTCAACTCTACGGAGTACCAGCGGATCCACATCACGTAAACCACAAGTTCAGGATTGAGTTTAAGCGCATGATGGCTCAGCATCCCAACTTCGGTAGTGACAGCGGTATGACGTCGCAGCAATGGTGGTCTGAGCTCGTTAGCCGAACGCTCTCCGGCTCAGGCTCCATCAGCGAGTCTCTTATGACATGCATCGCCAGACACCTTTATGAATCGTACAGGACGCCTGAATGCTGGGCGCCGAACGCAGGCACAGTTGAAACTCTTCAGCGACTCCGACAGTCAGGTCGCAAGCTTGGCGTCATCTCAAACACCGACGAGCGATTGGACAGCATTCTGACCGGTCTTCGACTGCGACAATACTTTGATTTTGTAATTGCATCTGCTGTGGTTAAAGTCCAGAAGCCTTCTAAGGACATTTTCTCTTTGGCTCTAATTTGTGCAAGCAGCGATGAGCGCCTAAAGCCCGATGACGCTCTGCACGTGGGTGATAACATCGAACTTGACTACCTAGCTGCAAAAAATGCTGGATGGAGTGCCCTATTGCTTGTCAATGATGAATCGCATAGACAGCGAGCACTGTCAAAGGGCCGTGTAAATCCCGGTGACATGATCCAACAGCTGGCAGATATCTTCAAGGTGGTCGACACACAGGAGTCGCGCTGCGCCACATAAGTCCGTTTTTCTGGCTCGGAAACATTCGTGTATAGAGCATGCGGTCCTGGGGTACAACGTGGACTATTAGAGACGCCGGTCAGTGTTACAGTGGATGAACGCCGGCCGCAGAGAGATCTGGCTTTGCAACGTGTTTACATTATCAGATGGTGCTGGCTTCTGCGGTATACGAGTTTCCACCGTGCTGGGTTTTCTTCTTTTTTTTTTTTCCGTATGCTGGCATACACTGAAAGTAGATTGAGAAATGTACTGTTTATAAAATATATTTTTAGTCCATTGTTTTAATTCATCTATTCCTGTTCTTAGTTTCCAGCTGTGCAGCGTGAAGTTCCCTTATCCACACTGCACATTGCATGTTTCCTGCCACAGTCACATTTTGTCTAAACTTTAAATTGCAATAATTGTTTACACTGCTTCTCAAAATAGATTCATTCTGAGCTCGCAGTACCAGAAATATCTTAGTTTACTCCTTGCATTGACGGTACACTGTCTCTGGCCCAGTAAGTACCATTAGCCTTGGCAACTTACTTTAATGTTCAATAACAAAGGTGTAAGGTGTGAACGAAGGAAGAAAAAAAGTTCAACCCTGTGTCTTACACCTTTATTATTGAACTATGCCGCCCAACAGCGTACGCTACTAACAGGGGCGTAGCCAAGGGGGGGGGGTTCAAACCCTCCCCGAAATTTTTCAATTTTCCTTGCGTATATATGCACGCACAATTACAAATGCACTTACGAACATACATAAAGTATGGTTGAACACCCCCTCCCTCCCCTCGAAAAAATTTCTGGCTACGCCCCTGGCTACTAAACTTTATTTCAGCGCATGTGGGCCTGAATGAGGAATAATATGCAGTATCTTTCACTTCTGTCTAAATGATATCTACAGAGTGTATTTAAATTGTCTACTATAGGTGCCTTTGCTTCAATATTATACTTTTCGTTATAAGCATGCACTGCCGTGTGGCCAGGGCTCTAACACTCAGTGCCTCATTGAATTGACTTGTGTGGCTACCAAATACCAATCCCAACACAAAGCAACCATAGCATTTCGGAGGCAACATATTTAGTGTATTCTTCTATTGCCATGTCAATGACCAATGCTTCAGTGGTTTACCCATCCAGTGGCACATGCGTAGAAGCAAAGCCATGTTGAAATGGTGACACACCTCATAAAAGGCCCAAGCACACACTGCATACTAAGAGAGTGAATGTACAAGTGAAATGCACAAACATTGAAGGTTACACTGGATAAGTGTACCCGCCTTGGCAGATTGGTGACTAAGGTGGTGTGCTGCTAACCTTGAGGTTGTGGGTTTGATTCCTGGCCACATCAGCCACACTTTGATTGGAACAAAATGCAAAAACACCTTTGCATTTAGGCTTAAGTGCATTTTAAAGGAGCACGGATGGTGAAGATATATCTGGAGTCTTCCACTACAGTACACTCAAAATCATTTGGTGGTTTTGACACAAAAAAACCACAAAATTCAATTTAGAATGGAGGATAAACGCATATGTGACACTTCAACGTACCAGGCTACAAAGTATCAAGCATTACAAGCAAACTGACCAGTAGAAGCTGCCAACTCTGTGCAAGCCTAGCTTCTGCCTTCCATGTAAAACTGCTCATAACTATGAAGTAGCGAGCTGCATAGCTTGAATTTATTAATTGATGAAGCTGGAACATCACTACAACTGGATGAAGAAAAAGTGCCATGCTCTCTAGGAACCAAGCCTCATTTATTGAATATAGTTTCTTTCAGAAGACTGGTAATCTGAGCAAGCTGGTATGATGAAGCACTAAGAGGGCAAATGAAATGAGGACAGCAAATGTGTCCTTTCATTCAGTGCCACCTTGTTATCTATAACAAGTTTCTTGTTGTCAATAATGTATGGCTCTGCCATGGCATATCATTCCAACATATCCTGATTTGAATAGCTCTTCACCATACTCTCACGGAAAAAGGGGGTTGGGGGGGGGCTACCCGCTGTTGTAGAACAGCAGGTAACTTGTCCTGCTGCTGAGCTTGAGGGTGCGGGTTCAATACCCAGCCATGGTGACTGAGTTTTGACTGGGGCAAAATGCAAACGTACAGCCATCAGCATGCTTAATGTGAATGCTCTGTAGCCTGGTCTGTACCAGCTTGTACTGATGCCAGCGACGCGATGTGTTGGTTACATTTGTGGCGGCTGACAATAGCTGGAGCTATCGATAGTGAGTGCACTCTCCCTGCTGTTCAGACACAAGCAAAAGACAAGTCGACCAGCCCAATTGAGCTACGGTGCAGCTATCGTCAGATGTTGCAAACATACCTGGCACAGGCGTCAGTCCAAGCCGGTCCAGGCCACGCTTTGAAGCGTTTGTATTAAGCGTGCCGACAGCTGTACTTAGATTTATGTGCATGTTAAAGAACCCCAGGTGGTCAAAATTAATCTTAGCCCTCCAGTACGACATGCTTCATGTAACAGTTCTGGCACTTAAAACCCTGGCAATTACTATTATCACTAAGAAATAAGGACAGATTTGAGGCGTATTTCTGCCACACAACAATAATCGTCTGCTTTACTTGCATTTCCTTTCTCAAAAACTGCACTCGCTACTTTCCTGTCAAGAATGCTACTTAAGGCCCCAACGCACATGCCTTTCGTGACCGAAAAATACTGGGTGCATGGTGAAACCGCAAGGAAAGACCATGAAATAGATGACAATAATTTTCCTATAGCAGAAAGATGCCCCAAATACAAAATACAGCCTAGCTTTTTAGGGTGTTGTTTAATGGCTACAGCATTCTCCCGCCAACTCCAATACTGCAGGTTTGATTCAGAGTGGCCCGGTTGAATGCAAAAATGCTTGTGGTACAAAAATTACCAGAAAATGTTCACTTTGCGGCCACAACACATGCTTTCGAAGTTCTAGTAAAAACTACACAAGTTTGCACAACCCAAATTATTTTCATGCTTGTATACTGAGTTGATAAGTATACATTGACTTCTTTTTCCTTTCTTTTTTCTAGCCAACAATGCTATATAACTAATACTTCTCCCCAAAAGGAAACTTCCCTTTATACAAATGCAAATTTTATACTGTTATTGTATGAACACATTATAACGAATATAAACTTTCAAACATGAATGAGCTGCAAGCCAAATTCGCATAAAATGAATTGATGAGTACAATTCATTTCCAGCAAGTGCAGCAATACTACCTGTGACACAGATCCGAAGGTCGCAGGTTTGGTCTCTGCCAGCGGTAAGTTGTCTTTTCGTCCACTTTACTTTCTTCACATCTATATCACAATTATTACAATACACTTAAAACAGCACAATGACATTCCCTATACCTTCCTCGGCTTCATTATCTGCTGGTGTTCATTAAGGTTGTGTCAAAGAAACGAGCCCTCGAAAATTTCCTTCCTTCATTCAGACTAACAAAAGTAGTTTCTAGCAATATTGGTACAAACTTGTAGTAAAACTATGCTTTTTTACCCAGGAACTAAAGTGTTCCCGTGCTCATGTACTGTCATGAGCAAATACACCAAAACACACAAAATAATCGGCTAGATTTTTAGGGCGAAAGCCTTAGGTGTCTCTGTTGGAGCTCCTCCTTGAAGAGCCGGTGACCTGGACACAAAATGTGCTGCAATGAAAAAATCCCTCCGCAAGCGTGTGGAAACACCTGTGTGCAAGTGAAAAAAAATCTATGCACATGCAGCTGACACATCCTCTCGGCTTTTCTCTGCAAGATTATAGGCAGTGCTGCAGTGTCGGCAGTTGCCGGCGGTGCTAATCGGTGGCAAGGAGCTGAGCTATGAAGCATGCACGCCCTTGCATCTTGCGGGGATGGCCATCATGTATGCCACTGTGGAAGAAGTGCGTGTTGTTGTTTGTGCTTCTGCATCTGTATGAGCACAACACGAAAAGGGGTTCGCATAAGGTATTCAAAGGGTCCACTTTGACACCAAACGCATTTACTGCTCATTGTAGCTCATCTTGTCTGACACGAGTGCAACAAGGCTTTTGCCTTCTTGCGCTACAAAAGTGTGCCATACTTTTTATTCAAGGGCAACTCTCCTCTTTATTCTCACATCACAGTGAAATGTTCCAGAGGAAGCACAGCCATCTCTGAAACAAATTACGCCCTTCAATATTCCACTTAGCATTACAAATGCATCACTGTGGTTACTCCTACCACAGCTACTTAGCCAAGTTGGTAACGCCTGGTTTCATTTTTTACTTAGAAGTATCACCTTTCCCCGATACACCCCACCCCCCTTCCTTTCATATACACCAAATCTACTGATATGACATTACTTAGTGTTAGTAAACATGCCAGTAATAGCGCAAAATGAATGTTTCGTCAGCTGAAAACTGCATCTAAATTGAGAACTGGGATTGGGCTTAAAGTGCCATGTTGGTCATTGTATTCAACTAAATCACAAAGCTAAAGAAAAATCATAGAGGGACACAGTAACACGTCCCTACTGATGGAGGCCACCCAGGTCGCCCACCTATAAAGCCAGCCCTGCTCGATGCCACAAGCAAATGACAACTTGGATGCCTTGCAGTGGTGGCGAGCACAGGAGCTGTATCCTGAGAGAATTGCTCTCAGCGACACTGTCACTTTGAGTGACGCAGAATCTCGCATGTCCAATGACTCAAGCGACTACAGTACTTGTCCACCTTTCCTCAAACAGCCAATCAGCGCACAATGAAAGCGATATTGAGGTGATATCTCCAACTTGGAATAAGCACCAGGGCTCCCTTCTACTGGTCGCAACGCCAGTTGTAAAGATTATGTGTGTCCCAGCAGCATCAACATCATGTGAGCGTGTCTTCTCGGCAGCTGGCATGGTTGTTAATAAGCAAAGAAACTATCCATTGCCTCTACAGCTGGACCTACGATTCTATTTGACTTGAATTTGACAATCCATTTGTACAAAGCCAACGTACAAGTAATAGAATAGGCAACTGTCGATTCAAATAGCAAGTGCTTATTCTTTCTTCAATGTATAATGTACTACTGTGATAAATAACTAGGTCTAATTGATTTTTACTCATGTTCGTGAATGCCTAAATCCTTTGTATATTATAAACTAATTTATTAAAACATACAAATTAATGGGTTCAAAAATGTTACCCGATGCCCAGCTCTAGCATAATCATAACACAAAAGGAATTCTATTATTCAATTGCTATGGGTGCCAGCCTTACGTGACTAACCACATCATTCATTGCCTCATCCAGACTTGATCATTGTTTTAATTGTTACCATCACAAATTAGGTACACCCACTGAAAAATAAAAGAAACGCAATTCTAGGTGAACAGTATCTTAGCATAACTGTCGCTACAAAAAAGCAAACCAGCACACAAAAAGCATTGGCAGGATGAGTGCAATTAATTAAGGGGAAAAGTAACTTCCAAATGTATATTTCACACTGATATCATACATTTACCAGGATCATGCTTATGTTGACATAACTACATATAATGTCTTCACTTACGCATACCCTGGCACTTCCTAGAGTGGAATTAACACATACGGTAAATTCTGTAGGCTATTTTTTAAGCAGATAACTATTTTTAGAGCAAGACTGGCTTAGCCTTGCTCTTAAATTAAACATGGCATCTTTAACAGTTGCATTTATTAATTTTTATTTCAGATAAAGTGAATAACTAGCTACTATGCTTGTACTGCAAAGGCCACAACCACATCCTAAGTGCAGCCATGCATAAAAACCAATGAAGTGCATTTCTCTTTTATTTCTTGTTACTTTGCATTACAGGTAAATTCACCATACAGAGGACACAAAAAAGGTGTACAACATTACCAAGAACAATGTGCCAGCAGGAGAAACTTTGTGCCACACCACTAAGCTGCAACAAATCTTCAGCTCAATAAATAACTGTACTACAAATATATTTTGTATAAGACATACTGGTTAAACAAATTATTATACACTGGAGAAGTTACACTTCAATGAGCATAAAAATATCCTGCTCAATGTGACTCGTCCATTCATATATGGCGTTAACACTTGTACTACAGCCGACCTGCCAACCTTAAAATTTGAGAAAATACTACTGCCAGTGCCTAAAAATACAGAAATCTGGTAAAAGATACTACAAACTACTATATCACTCAGGATGTTGGCTGTATCTTTTTTTTTTTAACAGAAGTTTTGTTCTGTAGGATCACCTGAAGAGGCACTCAGGGAACAGTCATGAAGTTTTATTAGCAAAATATTTACCTAATAGAGGCCAAAGTTTAAGTTCTTGTAACACCTTGGTTCTATCAGAGCAATGCTGCTGTGGGTAGGCACAAAGAATCTAGTCGGTCAGAAAAAATCAAGGTCTAAAACTTTGGCTGGCGATTGCATTCCTCAAGAGCAAATGTCCCCTTAACTGAACAGTAAAAATAGTTACACTAATGTCAAAATTACACTTGCAAGCAAGCTCTTAAACACTTCACAATAAAACTTTTGAAGTCGGCAAGTGTTCTACCACTTTCTGACTACTTGGAAAACAATTATGAAGTGTACACACCATCAAATATGTCAGCCAGCATGATCTTCAGTTCATGCTGACCTTGGCCAATGCCCATAAATAAATCAATGCAGTGTAACAAAAACATTCAAAAGTGAAATGGCATGAAGTGCTGCAATACAGAAACAAAGAGAGTGATGCATACAACTGATCCCAAATTAGCAGCAAGAAGGACATGGTATCTAATATTCACAAATCAATTTTTAGTACCCACAAAGCTGTATTCACACGATGGATGTGATCGCGGACGAATCAGTCACGTGATATGTGACGTGATTCAGATCGCTCTGCAGCCAGCATTCACACAAGAGGGGTGAATTCACACAAGAGGGGAGATGGCCCATCCCTTCGTATATAAATCAAGATCGTATTACCACACAAAAAAATACATGAAGTCATTTTGGGTTTTAATGCCCTTGACTTAAGTTTGTCAATATAACAGAAACAGTAAGCACACATGAGAAGTGAGGGTGGGAATAGAAAACATGCAGAAGGTACAGTACATGTTTCGAGCTTTCAAGCCTGCATTGTACTGATTGCTGCTGCGACTCACCAGCCAGCACAAACTCCTATGCTTGCGCCAGAAAGTCAGGCACAGGTTCACGCTTCAAGCTGAACCAGCATTTAGCAGCATATGAAAATAAAACTGGCTGTCCTTAAGCAGCAAGTTACTATACAATATAGAGCACGTTATTTTTAGTTTGCGGAAACCACCCACTTTGGGTAGTAAAACAAGCACTTTCTCAATTTTATGCAGATTTTACACAGAGTGACATCACATGAAGTGAAATGCTGCCACTCTGCAACTGCTTTCATGCATACAAATAAACTTTAATACCATGTGTAATGTTACTGTGTTTGATGCACACATATACATTAGCACAATGACTCCATGGAATAATCTACATAAAGAAAAAAATGATAGCACAGCAGTTGCACATTTTTAATTTTAGGCTGCTGATGTACTAGTAGCATTCCACCATAACACAGCTTGAAAGATCACTTTTTGATACTTTTGTTCCACTAGCAGGCAAGTCACTGCTAAGATAAGATTGGACAATGCTTCTAACTTTATTGCTTAACAATGTTCATGCTTCCACGCTTGTCACACGGAGTGTCAGATAGCAATATCTTTAATGACAATAACAGTGCAATGTACATTGTGCATACTTCAAATACATATGCTTACAACACATAGCTAGTAGTGCTCAATGAAAAAAATATCACTCGGAAAAATAGTCGAAGAACATTCACATGTACCAAGCATCACATTTTAACCTTGGTGGATAGGAGCTTTCAGTAAGGAAATATATCTACGCACAATCACTTCACCTCAGTTGTGCACAGTGCCTATATAACATACAGGCTCCTAAAGACCATTAAAGGCAGTGCAGGCTAGGAACATAGAAGGAGACTTCTTAGCCGCAAGCAAACATGCTTAACCAGACAGAGCTGTACCACAGTTGGGACAAATGCTATTCTTGGAGTCGTCCATCTAGCTCCATGGATACATGTTTGTGACTAGATGCTGTACGATGACTTTTGCTATCAGCAAAGTGGCAACTCAAAGGTGCAAGCACAACTGCACGACAGCGCAATTGATGCCAACATGCTGCAACAAGAGACATCAGGCAGGAGCAGAACAGAACCAGAACACTTTGCAGCAGCGGAACGCCTCATGGAGTCATTGATCACCTCACAAACACCGCTCTGGGGGCACGTTTCTTTAGCTCCTCCAGGCAGTCACGAGACCTAGCTGCAGCTTCACTGTTGTTTGTTTTGTTGGCCAGCTTTAGGGCTTCCCGGCATGCATCTTCTGCTTCTGCATAGCTTCGACCCTCCTCCATTAACACACCGCCCAAGTTGCAGTAGAACACAGCCAGATTGCTTGACTTAATGTCACGGCCCACTGCAATTGCTTCTTTGAGCAATTTCAGCGCTCTGTCATAGTCATGCAGCATTGAAGCCACAGTGCCAACATCATTCAACAATGAAAGAGTAACTTCATGACCCATGCCATTAACCTTTTTAGAGACAGTAAGTGCATCCTCAAAGCATTTCTGTGCTTCGAAGATTCTCCCCTGCTCCAGTTGATGCCGTCCAAAGGCCTCTGTGCTTCGTGCCCAGAGCACCAAAGTATCCTTTTCAACATCACTTAGCTCGGAAAGACAGGCTAAGTAATCCTTTTTTTCCAACTTTTTCTCCTGGGTGTCGATGCAAAAGCGGTATCCCTGCTCAGCCTTCTTTGTGTCCTTGCGGTGATCATAAATTTCAGCAAGCTTGAGTGACATCTCAACAATGGCATTGTCATCACGTGGCATCCCAGCAGCAATAGACCGTTTCATGACATCCACAAAGAGTTTCTCAGCCTTATCATAGTCGCCTTTCTCAAATGCTACATTAGCCAGGACATCAAAAATGTAGGTCTCAGCCTGTAAAAGACAGAGAAATATGATGTGAGAATCACGAAACAATGCTGAATGCCTGTGAGTTTTCACATATAGACTCAGAAAGTGGGGGCCGTAGCAGCTGGAAAACGGAAAATAGGCTTTTCTACAATGGACCACTGAAGCAATAATGCGGTACAGCCCACATCCTTCTTTATGCTTTTTTTTTTACCACTAACAACAAGCAAGCTGAGCAATCCTCCTCACGAACAGGTGCCTCTATTCCGATTTCAATGCAAGGTGTTACGCTAAAGTTCGTGGGATTCAGCTGTAAAAAGAAATGTTCTTACCATAAGCTCTAATCAGCACCATCTCGTTCAAAGTGGTCACATTGAGCATGTATGCACTGATCCCAGTGTTTCTACCCCAATTTCATGCATTTGAGGAAGTAGCTAAATCTTAGTGTGTTGCACACCTTCTGCTGTTTCAACTGGATCTCTTCAACAGTTTGAAACCGGTGCCCTTTTAGCTTCAACTTCATTTTTAGGAACAAGAAAAGTCATAGGGGGTAAGGTTAGGTGAACAGGGTGGGTGCAGAAGTACAGTAAAACCTCGGTAATTTGTACTCGGTTAATTGGGAATCCCAGATAATTTGTATTATTTGCGCAGTCCCAAATTTTTACATGTAAACTTAACCGGATAATTGGTGCGGCCAGTCTGCGACTTCCCGGTTAATTGGCACACTTGGCCGCGACTTCCAAGATATGCAAAGGGTGTTGCGAATCTCAGAGGCTGTAACTAAAACATGCATTTTTTTTTTTTTTTTTTTTTGATGTACGAGTCTCGAAGGCCATGTTTTTTTTACCGGAAATACGTCGTAGACGCCATGTTTTAGCAATTGCCAGGCGGCGATACGTGCGGTTGCGATCATGATCATCATCATCTCAACAGCGATGTTAGCCACTCTAGCGAAGTGAATGTTTGTGGAGTCTTTGTGCCATTTGGATGTCGGCTGGCGAGCATTGTGCGATTCGGTGCGACTGCTCCATTGTCTCCTGTCTCCGCTTGAGTGTCTTCCCTGTGAATTAGTTGATTGAGGTGTGCTTGGAAGGAAGATGCCGAAGTACAAGAGCTTGTCCCTGCACGAAAAGGTGTGCTTAATTGAAGAGGCCAGCAAGTCGACGGCGTCGAAAACGAGAAGAGGCAACCTCCGCTGAGTTTGCTGTCACCGCTGTCACTTGCCCGTTTGATGAAGAAGGGGAGACTCTCTGCGCTCGATATGACGCTTTGCACGCGGACGAGGAGTGCACTCCAATCGGATTCTCCGAGTACGCAAATGTCGAGTGCACAGTGCAGACGTGTTGCGCCGACATCGACAGCGAGATAGCTGCGAGATCGACCGATTCGGCCTCTAATGTTGACAGCGATGACGAGCCCTCCCGAGCACCCCCTTTGGCGGATGTCATCGATGCCTTGAGTGTTGTGCACAGCTTCGTCGAGTGCAACGGCGGCGAGGCTGAGATGCTGCGCCTCATTGACAGGCTGGAAAATATGACTTTCAGTGCTGGGAACTACCGAACGCGTCAGTCACGCATGGAGGAATTTTTCTCCAAGTAGGCTGACTTGCCACAATAAAGGTGTGACTTCCGTACATCACGTTTTCTGGCTGATTTCTTTGATTTCGCGTTGTTTCGGATAATTGGGAATCCCGCTTAATTGGGATATTTTTCTCGGTCCCGAGGCCATCGAATTAACGAGGTTTTACTGTACTGTGATGTGTTTGGAAGTCAGGAAAAGTGATGCGTGAGCAGGTGTGTTGCCATGGTTAAAGAGTCACTTGTTGTACTTCCACTTCTCCGGACGTTTGTGACAATGCTCTGGCTATTCACGGCTTGTCCCGTAAGTATAAATTTCATGTGGAGAATTCCGCGATGGTAAAAAAAAAAATGCAATCAGCATAGATTTCACATTGCCATGAGCTCGACATGCCTTTGTCAGTTGCGGTGAATTCGGAGACTTCCACTGTGACAACTACTGTTTGGTTTCAGGAATATAGCCATAAATCCAAGTTTCATCCCCAGTTTTAATACTGGAGAGGAATCTGAGACCGTCTCTTAGTTGCTGCCGCTGTTCCGTACAGACAGACACACAGCAGGGTTTCGGTTCTTCACAGAGCGGTCTTTGCTCAGATTTTGCAGAAATGTTTCTCACGTTCAAGACACCTGACAAAATTTGATAAACTTTGCCATACGAATGTCCTACAATATCACAGCTATCCTTTACAGTTAGCATGCAATTTGCAAGGATAGCCACACGAGCTCCTGCTATTTTTCCTATTTTTTCAATGCTGTGCTTGTTCACGGGCGTCCAAAGAATTCATAGTCAACAGACATTTCACTGTCTTTTAATCATTTACAGTGAAACCTCGGTGATACGATCAGAGCTCATACGAATTTCGGGGTGATACGAATTTTTCGTTGGTCCCGGCCAAGGCCCGTTGCCTGCAATGTAATGGAGTACGGTTGCTGCGAACTGATTTTCACCCAGCGACGTTTGATACGAACGTACGCTTCCGCCCAGGCACGAAGAGGTGCTGTTCACGCTGTCGCGGAAGACGCGCCAAGCACGTGCGAGCGCGGGAACGCAAGCGTGGGCATGCACGCCACACCGCCAAATCGTCAGAATTACGGTGTAAGAAAAACCCTTTTCTAAAGGTGGACGAGGACCGAAAGAAGGCGAGAACGGTCTTGGCGAAGGAGTCAGGCCTCACAACGTCAACATGCGTGACCGTTGAGGTCGCACTTGTGCGGGCACGGTGGTAAATCTCCCAAAAAACATCCCCAACACCTACACGATAACAAAATCTGAACACAGGACCGTGGTTCTGTAATTTTGTGGCCTTGATCCATCGCGTCAAAGCACTCCTTTTGTTACTTTCGCTGGAGTACTCCGGTGTCATGCAAAAAAGTATAGTACTAAAATTTGCAAGGGGCTACTGCTGTAGCGGGTCACAACGCACTTGTTTCATTAATTAAATACGCGCGTACGGGCCGTATATTTACGAGTGCTGGTGTGATTGCCGACATCCGAAAACCTAACTGACAATCATTCAGGGTTCTTCCTGAAGTTGCTGCGGCCCTGAAAAACAATAAATGAAAATATACACCAGCTTTCTTTGGTCACATGGTAATTTTCCATGCTTTCTGGTGATACGAATTTCGGGTGATACGAATATTTTTGGTGGTCCCGTGAGATTCGTATCACCGAGGTTTCACTGTATACCACACCTTTCTTTGGCTTATAGCGTCGACTCCAAAAGCATCCTATACCATAAAATGGGTTTCTGCAGCATTTTTGCCAAGTTTGAAACAAAACTTGATGCAAATCCTTTGCTCCTTAATGTCTGTCATCATACTCATTGAAAAGAAATGTGCTGAATCAGTGAAACAGTACTGAAAGACCACACTTCATGAAACAACACTTCCTCTTAGTGCATAACTGTCAGCGCACTGGTACACAAAGCATACTGCTTACCACATCTAGCGATGGAAATGTGCACTACACCCAGTTTGTGTGCAGTGTTCAAATCCCCTAAACTTTTGGGTAGCACTTTGTATACTGAAATGATTATGACTCCCAAATTTTTTATATCTTTGATTGCTAATGAGATTACGACTTAGTGATAAGTATGATGCCTGAATACCTCAGACATGCCACACAGCTTCTTAGGTTAGGGTGGCTTTACAATCGTTCCTCTATGGGAAAAAATGGGGAGGGGAGGGGGAGCGGTATCAAAGGCCACTGACAAATGTGTCAGTCAACATGGTGCAATGATATCAAGTTATACATTAACTATGTAACCGAAAGTGCATGCGTAATATATTAGCCATCCTTTATCCTTTTACTCAGTACTTCTCTGCATTCAACACAAAATAATAAGCTTAATCTTCTACTGTCACTTCCCCCATAACATATAATGCCCTTCACAATACTCAACTTCTCTCTGCCACCAAAATAGTAATCTAAAGCTGAAGCTTTCAGTCGAATGACAATGTGGCTTCAAAAATGCACTAAAATACACATTGGTGATACCATATGACCCACAGGCTAATTTTCATGATTTATAGAGGAGCCCGAGTTAAGAAATTAAACGGTAAGAAGCTGCGGTCCATGTTGCTTGTTTTTTCAGTTACAGTACTCTCGATAATTCAAGCTTTCGGTTAATTCAAACAGATCTTAAATTTTTGGTTGACCCGCTACGTTTTCAATGTATTTTAAGGCCACTTAGTTTCCCATTGCACAAATTCGGTTAATTAAAATTTTTTTTTTTGCTTGTCCATTCTTGGAAATATCTGCTACCTTTGTTGCTCCTAGCTGAACATTCACGTTTTTGTCACTAACCATCACAAAAAAAAAAATCCGATTGCCTGTGTAAAAAATGGCCAAACTAGCCAAACCACACACTAAGAATTGCATGATGACTGAGGAAGAAAAAGAAAACGATGCGGTCTGGCCTTGATCTATAGTGTGCCGAACGTCTCAAAGTCACTTTCCCCGCAGTACGCTGGTGTCAGGAGGGAAAGCGTCCTAAGCCTGGGAAGTGGCTACAAGCAGTCGTGGGACACATTCTGTCCCTTAATAATGCATGCATGCACGTTTTCTATAATAACAAGTACCAGTATGATCGTTGACATCTAAAAACTTTACTGGCAATCATGCAGAGCTGTCTATGATGTTGCTTCTGATAATTGATAATGATAATTGACAACTGATGATAAAAAAATCCTGAGGTCCCTTCGAGTTTGAATTATCAAGAGTCTACTATAGTCCCATTAAAGGTGGTATAGTAATTCACAATCTGTTGAGAGTTCAAAAAATTGAGCCTTCATACTTTGACTACAGATTCCATAGCTACCTAACAAAGCAAAAAGAAAAGGCTGGACAAAAATTATGCGCCGGTATTCCTTCATGCTGCAAGCAGTGAGTCTTGTGTAGAGGCATTTGTGCACGTGACCTTGACTCTCTGGCTCAAAGTGGGGCTCTCTCAATAGGAAGGACTCATGCAGGTCTGTTTAAAATTTCAGCACTTTTCACAACACAAAGCTTTCGATGCCTTCCAGAGACTGACACTGCATGATAATGTGCCGCGCTTGTCTGCCTGCAATGCCCACCCAGGCCTGATTAGGGTCACTTGAGGGGCTCCGAAAACGGAACAACAATTGGGGTGTGTCCCCTTGCAGGCTCCATGCAAGAAGGCACTGCCCCAATCGCTCTGTCCAATTCTCCCTTTATTATAGTAAATTAAACCTTAGTGTCATAGTGATGAAAAGAAGTTTGTGTAGCAAAATGAGAGTGCACAAATGTGAAATGAACCATGGGTGCTGTACCCACACTCAAAATACACTGAAAAACTTTAACAGGACTTTTGCGCCGCAGATTGTGGCAACTGTGGGAACATAGATTACTAAGACCTACTGTTGTTTCCTACTATACATTATTTGAAAGCTTGAAAAGTGAACATCACATTAGATATATGCTTCAGTTATGCTCCAGCTAAGTTGTATTTTGAAGTGCGCAGTTTGCTAGATTTTCATAGATTCACAAAGATAAAAATGTCTGTAAATCTATGATGCAAGACTGCACAGCATAAAATCTTTTGCATCAGGTGCAGGTGCTCACTGATCAGTGCAAAGAAAATACAATGCACAAATGACACTCTGCCCCACTCCTATTCATTGCCTGTTTTTCACATTTGGATTACCTGGCGATCTTCCCGCTCTTGGGCCATCTTGAGAGCTATATGAAGCATTGACTCAGCCTTATTGAAATCTTGTCTCTGAAGGTTCAATATGCCAAGCTTGATTGTGTGAATGAGTGGGTCCTCTGGTTCACGCTCCTGCAGCCCAAGAAGTGACAGCAACCCTGCCAACATGGCATTCTTGCAGCTGCATTAGCAGAAAAGGAGTAAGCATGTCACAAACACAGCCATACCAGCCTAAGTCTATGAAATGCATAACGCAATAAATCACCGATCTCTAGTAGCTTTTTATTCACCAAATCCTTGCTCAACATTCTGCAGTGGAGCTATCAAGCTTTTCATTATGCCGTGCGGCGACACCAGAAAACTATCATCATCACGAACTGGCACACGCTCTCTTCATCCTCTTCTTCATCTTCTGTTTCACTCCCAGAACATGTGCGTTAATTTGTCCAGCACAAGAGAACGAGTACAGAGAGAGAGAAAGAAAGAGATGGAAAGAGAAAGAGGGAAGTAGAGAGAAAGAAAGCAAAGAGAGAAAAAGATAGAAAAACAGAGAAATAGAGAGAGAGAGAGAGAAAGAAATACATACAAAAAAAGAGATAGAAAGGAGAGAGAGCAAGCATAGCCATGTATAGTATAGTATATCAAGGGCTGGGAAAGTGATGGTGAGGAGGAGGGAAAGAAGAAGGGCAACGACACCAGCTCCGCTGCTGCTCAGTTTTCGCACGACAAGTGCATAGCTGCCCCAATTTTTTGTAGTGCTGTCTGAAATTTTGGGTAACATACAGTGTCAGCATTACACAGCATCATCATTTTGCAGCAAAAGCAAAGGGAGACAGCTATATAGCAACTTAACTCGTAATGTGCAATGCTCATGCAATGAAACGCATTAATGTAGGGCTAAAAATAATGCATATACTTTCATTTCAACCACCTTCAGTTTGTGTCACATAGGTGCAATGTTGACTCAAACACTTACATCAGAGCTCAGATTACTTTTAGTGGTGCGATTTATAGTAACCAGTATTAATTGCCTCGAGAAACAGCGCAATTCAGTTGTTATTCTTGAAGTTTTACCGTCGCATTTCATTTCGTGAGCAGTGTACATTTTTGAAAGTTAGGCACTAAAGAGGCAGTGAAAGGACAATGTTGCAATAGTAATGGCAGTTAGTTATTTAAGCGTAGAAAAGTCGCATAGAATGAAGCTGCTGTTGTGCTTGTGTCATCCCCAAGCGGATGCTGCCTGGTGCTTTGTAGAATCCATAGCAGCATAAGGAACAGTGGCAAGGTGGACCACTTTATCGCACAGTACAATAAAAGTACATTTTCGTACCAGTCCATTACATCACAGCAAGGTTGCACAGCTAGCCGTATTTTACAGTTGTGTGTGCAAATAAGGTGCATTTCTTTTATTTGAATTTTATTTTTAGATGTAAACACAACCTACGGGCAAAAGCTGAAAGAGCACTTCATTTGCACTGAACAGACTGGCATAAATACTAGAAGCCAGCCATTACTTCTAAGTTCTCTCTTTTGTTGATTCGTGAACATGATGTGAACCTTATCGTGGATTTGTGTCACAGCTTCATCGCACAACAGCGTGCACCACTTCCATACGTAGGGTGTTCCAGCTAATGTGGGGCAAGCTGTTAAAACATAGGGGACTACAAGATACAAGAATGACACCAACAATGTTTATTAGTAGTTGCCTTGAGTGCAAACTCAAGAATTCTTGCTGTTATCACTGACAGTCTTAACAGTCACAGAAAAAGATAACCAGAAGAAATGCAGCAAGCTGGAAACTGCTGAATGTGATGTTTTTCATTCTAATGCACGATTCAACATTGGTGCTTGTACAATTATGAGTACTTATTCATTTAAGTAATCAATTTTGGCTAATTAGTTAATCAATGTCAACAAAAAATATTATCCAGTTTGACCAGGGCAAGGGACCACAAAAAGTCGTCGGTCGTTTCCCCGTACCACCATAGCTTCTTTTGTTCAAATAACTCGGCCCACGATAGCCAGAGCACCCTGTGGAAAAGAAATTTGTTTCATATCTGTCTTATGACGCTCAACTAGACCCAATACTTGTATTTAATTGCATTTAGCAAATGTTTATTTATGTATTTCTCTTAACTTTGGTAAACTGAGCTGTGCTTACCAACTACACATATACCAATTCACTAAATTTGTATCATGATCAGAAAGTTGGATTTGTGTCATGAATACAATGCATACATTGGAAGCTGCACTGTCATGGCCAACCGAAATATGAACTAGTTAGCGTTAACTAAGATGTGTTTGTTTTTCCATTCCTGTTTCCATAAGTATGCACAATGTCACTGTGATTTCAGATTTCACATTTAATTGACGCACAAACCATCATTGACAACCACATAATTAGTAGTTCAAGATAGTGCTCTCAAGTTATCACTCGCGAAACCTACTATGCATTGTAATTTCTTGTTTGCATTTCTTTTGTCCAAGATTGCACAGGCTGTTTCAAACTCCGGGAAAAACTCGGAGCACATTGTGTAACGCGCTCCAAGTTTTCCCCTAAATATGAAACAGCCTGTATCGTACTCACGGATTCAAATGAGACATCACATTTTTTAGTATAACGACTGGTATTTGCAATTTGTCGAGACAACAATGTCATGTTGCAATTAACCTGGTCTCTAAAGATAACATTGGCTCTGATCTACGCGTTCCAGTCAAAATTACGCAGATATGACCCGAACTCATGACAGTGGAGACGAAAGTATGTATGTGCGTTACTTAACCCTAAGTTGTCCTATTTCAAACCGCGAGTACTGTACTTACGCACAGTCAAATGTCTGAATGCCTCTGTTTTATATACCTATGTCGTACACATCATATATATGTTGTTTTCTTAAAGGGGTACTGACACAAAATTTCACGACCGAGATAGCCTGCTGGATCGATTCCCGTGTACGTGCGTGCACCATCTGCAAAATATTGACAGCGAATAAAGCTTGGAAGGCATTTTATATGAATTTTGAAGTTCGCGAGCGCGATCCAGCATTATAGGCCGCACCTAGTGCATTGACACCCTCGGAGGTGACCCGAGGTGACCCCCCTACTTCCCCTACGTAACCGTTGCAGCCGGTACAAGTTACGATGACGTCGTAGCCGCCATTTCTGTTTTGACGCGCTTCCCGACGAATCGCTTGTCGCCAGTGGGTCAAACCTGAAGTGATTCGCCACGTCGAAAATTCCTTCGATCCCCACCGCAAGAAAATCGTCGCCATCAGACGACGATGAGCCCGACGACGACAGACCGCGCGGGAATGCGTCACTGTTCTGTGTGCTCACGTGACCGAGCGTTTCACTCGCTAGGTGGTGATAGTTGCACCCGGCAGCTTGCCATTTTTGGAGCTCTGTCAAACCGAAACTGAGGCTGTGCCGGTAATGAGGAGCTTGTAATTAATTATCTGTCGCGCTGCAGCAAACGATGTGCCGTGTTATGACTACCAGGCTTCCAGCAACACATTGCAGCAAAAAAACGCGGGGCGAAAATTTTTGTGTCAGGACTCCTTTAAATGCCAACTGCCAAATACAATTGGAGCAGAATGCTTGTCAAGCTGCTGGTAAGCGAATTCTTGCACTGGACCTGGTACATCACCTTTCTTCTCTACAAGAAGTGAATGTAAAAAAATAAACAATATCAAATTACTGTATAATTTACTGGCAGTTGTCTTGATATACCGTAAAATGCCGAACAAGCGCCCCCCCCCCCCTACGGTGAAGGATAATCCGACCATATTTGAGATTTGTGGGAGGGCCGCTCAAAATAAAAAATGCCCATCCATGTTTCTAATGAAATGCTTTATTTGTTTGCTATTTTTATTCTCCTTCGTCACTTTCAAACCACTGAAGCAGCAACCGGTTTGACCAATATAAGACCGGCCACATGACAACCGAATTTCATAAACAACATTAGATACGCATTCAGTGTACTCATCCTTATGGTTCTTTTTGCACAAACGATGCTCGTCTTGAAAAAAAAAAGTGGCTGCAGGGGAGGAAGGGGAGGGGGGGCGCTTGCTCGGTCACTGGCGCTTATTTCAGATCTCCCGAAAAAGGCAGGGGGGCGCTTGCTCGGGTGGGGGCGCTTGCTCGGCATTTTACGGTACATGGTAATTTTGAAATATGAAAACATGGAACTAATTTTTTGGATGATTCCCTTCAACTTTCAAGTGCTGTGACTTTTAGAACTAAGACGAAATTTACATAATTAAATTAGTGAATAGATTACTTAGATTTTTTTAAATTGATGTTTGCCTGAGAAAATAATGCATCTTACTGATGCAATTAAAGCCAACTGTATAGGCTTATCAAGAAAAATAACCGTTCAAGGTTAAAAACACTATGGGCACATGTATCGCTTGCAACACGTCATGCAGATGGTAAAAAGTATTCGCTTGCACAGGACATACAAATAATTCAAATGCAGAATAAAAAAATTGTAAGAGTGTACAAAACAATTGTAAAAAACAAATGAAACCTAAAAAAAAAACTGCTTGGCAAGTTGTACCGTGCTCATGAAAATGTACAATGTACAAGGTTTTCAGTTTCATATTTGGGCCTCTACTTATAAACATAACAGCTATCACTTGCTATAGCACAATAAAATAGGTCCTACTCCAGTATATTAGAAAGAACAAAAACGACAGCTTAAATGTGTTGGTATATTGTCCATTAGTGCAGATGTTGGCTTTCACATGATTGAATCAGAAAAATATTAGGCCAGTCAATCCTAAAGTATTCTCAAGTATTTTCAATAGGTGGGCCTGTCAAACTCGGTCCTTATAATGTCTGAATATTATAAACAACCAACAGGTTTGTAAGAGAATCCGTATGTCGTTTTTTTTTTTTTTTTTTTTAGGAATGCGCCTGTCAGTGTTACAATGAAAGCTTTTGAGCACACAAACCATGCTGTGTTGGCATGTTCTAAGACACTGGTAAATTCTAGAACACAGGTCACGTAGCTTAGGAGTTAGGTAAATGCAGATCATAGCCTCACACAATTCAATTTAAAAGAGTCTGCATAGTGCAGTGGTAGCAATGTTCCTGCCTTCTTTGCACTCCGCATACTTTTTATATATTTTCCTGTGCCATGGAAACAAGCACACAAAATAAACACGATGAGGACAACAGCATGAAAGCTCGTGTGCCACATAAAATACCAGCACTAATAATTTAATGCCATAATGACCATTTGGCAATAAACTAAGTAGAACACCCTAAATCCAAATTGAGCTTGAGCTTACACATATTGCTTTATGCAGGGGCGTAGCCAGAAATTTTTTTCGGGGGGGGGTTCAACCATACTTTATGTATGTTCGTGCGTGCGTTTGTATGTGTGCGTGCCTATATACGCAAGCAAAATTGAAAAATTTCGGGGGGGGTTTCAACCCCCCCAACCCCCCCCTTGGCTACGCCCCTGGCTTTATGCCTACCTAAATAGAGAAAGGCAGTGGAAAGGATAGGTTGGTGGGTGAGTGGGGGGCACACAATTTTCTTGTGCAGCATGAAAACCACACAAGAAACACTTCACCTTAATTTATATTTTAAAATGTTGAAGATGAGTGAGGGCTGGAACAGTACTTTTTGCGTCACTAGCATAAAAACACAGGGGACTATCTCTTTTTTTCTAACCTGGCCCAAATTTATGCCACTGCTTACTTTACTGCTTGCATTACTAAAACTGTCAAACAAAACTAATGGCTTAATGTTTGAAATAATCATTACTAGGTAAAAGAAAAACTATATATAAAAAAAAGAAGAGAACTCAGCATATGGGAGCACTGTTCTCTAGAAATAAGGAAGTTGTGCACACTGACAATGGATATCCCTAACCAACATCATCCTGCCAATGACTAAGGGAACTTCATGCCCACATTTCCCTTTGCAGCATTCAAAATCTATCAGGCGTACTGTGGGAGCATGGAGTGATTATAACAACCTTGTGCTCTCCGAGCAGGCCTTTCTATTTTTCAGACTTCAAACATGAGGTGTAATGACCATGTTCAGTATTCAACTCTTGTAGCCACTTGTGATTTTACAGCACACACTGAGCTACAATGTGACGCTCACGCAAGAAAATATTATATTCCAACACAACATGTAATGCACCCGATTAAAAACAATGCATAGGCATGCCACCATCTCCGACTTAGAGCAGTGGTACATTTTCCATCAAAGCTGAATGCTTTACAAAACATGGGTGTCCACATGCATTCACGTGCACAAACTGAAGTCATTAATCAGCTTCGCAATAACTTCTTCACAAGTTGTGCAGGTACGAAAGACAGCTCATCATCCAAGCCACACTCAGTGACAGACTATCTCGATTAAAGGCGCTCATTCTCATGCACAAGGTGGCCATCTCAGATTCTTGTTCTGTTTTTGTACCACAATTTGCACCAAGATGTGGCAAAAGGGAGAAAAAACAATAAGAGTTCCACAGAAGACTCTCGCAAAACAGTTTTCAGGATTGTATGTGTTGTAGACTACAGAGTGCTTTCTTAAGCTGCATAACAAAAAAATTAACAGCACTCATTACTTTAACACCACCAGCACGGGAAACCTCAATTCTCGTGATAGAATGCAAACACTGCAGAATAAGTCGAGTTCAATGCACATAAAACTAATTTTGTGGCAAACATGCAGCAGTAGAAATCAGCTTTTACATTTAAATGAGGTTGTCTACTACTGTGTACTGCAGGAATGCTCTGTGTGGGGCAGCTGCACATTAAGCTGCGATTGTTTAAACAGAACAGGTTCATTTTTGTCATATCACCAGCTTTAAATAATCCAATTTCGTAAGAAAGTGACATTTAAAATTTCTAATAAGCAATATTGCACACGTACGGTTTCCTCAGAATTGTGTTTAAAAAACGTCTGTGATTTTCATACCCCTCAGCAAAATTTCGGTTAGTTATAACCACGTACACAACATATATACTATTCTGGCTATACTTCTCATGGGTACAAACCCGTGCACTAGAATCCGGAAAAGCGCGGGAGCAATGTTCAAACTTTACCCAAGTGCGTCAACACCATCATAAAGGATTCAGTATATTCGCAAATAACTTTAACACCCGCTCATTTTCGTATGTCAATGAACAGCTCACTTGCTGCCATTGACTGCTGCTCGATAGCAGTATGCACTGAACCGCATAGCACATGCCCGTTAAAATGCGAAAACTAGTATCCTTACATCGCTTAGATTCAGAATTCAGCCTTGTTTCAAATTCGAGCTTAAATAGCAGAGACACACTCAAGCGTAGACCTCTATGGCGACAATAAATACTCGGGATGGTCGCAGCGATGGCGGGTTTTAAAGTTCTTGCAAGGTAAGCACGGCAGCTACAGATAACACGAAATAAGCACTGTCACCCTTCGTTTGAGATATTTCGCTAATATGCAATAAAAATGCCAGGCAGCAACTCATTTACGTTTCTCAGTGCCCTCAACATGTCAAAAAGCATTTGCTGCGCAGCGTCAATGTTAAATTTTTCAAGGCCAAGATTACGCTCGCGGCTGCCGTGCGCAAGCATGCTAGAACCAATCAGCAATTAATTCACCTTGGCAACTTCTGGCAAAAGCTCTGCGTGACTTGCGGGAAACTGGACGAACTTATCTGCGACGTTGGCGAACTACTTTGCTTGAATATGTAGTTAAACGGTCGCCTAACAAGGCGAAATAGAACACGGTACGAGGACGCCATTGACGCCATTTAGCATGCCTTCAAGTGTTCAAGGTTAGCCGTTCCTCGGTTCTGTTGCGCAGTTTCGGTTTCATTTTCATTTAATGGATATATTGCACTTCGTTTTAAACATCAAAACGCTTTTGTTTTATATGTAGATAACACAGCTCACTGCGACTGGCATGGAGTACGCAAGCGCTGATGTTGTGTGTGTCTTTGCATTTGCCTAGTCTGGTTAAAACTTGGCAATCTGTGCATGAAACTCGTGCGCTGGCCACAAACCTGTGGAAGAAATGCAATATTACGTGCCGCGCGCGCTGGATTCGTGGATTCACCACGTGCAGGGGTCCCTCGATCCATAGGCGGAGAGTACGGGGGGGGGGGGGCTGGGGGGCTTGCCCCCCCCCCCCCCGGACTGCCTCATGGGGGGGGGCAGAGCCCCCCCCCCCCTGGCGCCGGCCCAGGGTATTAAGAGCTTAGCTGCTTAGCTCCCCGGGTCGTCCTGTCTGGCAGCTATTTCACAGGAGGCTGTTTATGCCCACTTCTTTTTCATTTCAGCCATTTAAAGTTCGGCACATGGGCCAGTGACAAGTCAAACATTCAATGGAAAAATGCCCCTCAAACGGGGTTTTACGTGCAGAATATGTTGTGCTGATGAACAACTGAAGCGACGACTTAAGCTATGACACATTAAAAAATTCACCGGCGATTACGATACTGCCTAATTCGCTGAGCGCAGCCTCGTGTTCGGGCAACGCCAGCTGTGTTTGAAGTTTTGACTATCCGCAGTTGTAGCAATGTAACATTCGTTACATATTGCCGCAGAAACTGCCAGCGCTCGAGTGCTACGCTGTGCATTGCAGCTGTCGCGAACCAAGTGAAACGCCCACAGCCCCGTTACGACAAGCGAAGCCAGCCGCAGTGCACGTGCCAGCCATGCATGCGCACGAGCTCCGACCGAGGGGCCAGCGCGCGCAACAGAGATAGAAAGCGAGGTTAGAGGCCAGTATCTCATGATATCGACAGACTCCGCGTTCGCTCTCTTTCGTCCTCGTTCGCGCTATCGGTTACGCCGCCGACGCCAACGGCGATGCCGCTCAACGCAGGAACGGACGCCTAAGAGCTGCGCTCTAATTGTCTTGAACCCCGTAGTGAATGGTTTTGAGAACACAAAAAATGATACTGAGAATACAAAGCAATCCCGACACAGTCAGTTAGAGCATAGGCGTGCGCACAGGGGGGCAGGGGGGGGGGCGGCCGCCCCCCCCCTAATCACCTAGGAGGGGGGCGCAAAATCTGCCTCGTACATTGACCCTTCTAGTCACCTAAGAGGGGGGGGGGGGCGCAATATTTGCGTCATACATTGACTTAGTAGGGTGGGGGGGGGGGGGGGCGCTGCGATGAACCTTTGCCCCCTCTGGTCGCTCTGGTGGGGAACCCTGCGCACGCCTATGAGTCAGAGAACGCTTTCGCACAGACTTACTCGCCCATAAAAAAGCGGGTAATTTCTTGGTCGCCTACATATCGGTACCCTTCGACATGCCTGCTTGTAAAAGTGCCGAGAAAAGCGTACGCAGTTTTGATTTATCAGTAAAGGGTTTTACTAAAAGTTCGGCCACCAATAAGCAACTTCATTACTCGTCCAGATTCATAACCGCAGCTTCGCACAAGGTGTAGTGGTAGCAAATGGTATTTCCTACCATCTTAGAATTACTTTCGGCCATCTTGAATTGAACTCGCTGGCATATAATTAAAGCTTCCCGTGATAGCGTTAACCTACTGTCTCCTGTGTAAGGGACCATACTTGTGTGGCGCATGTTTTAACAAAGTAAAGCCTAACCCCACGCATTGCGTGAATCGATTTTACGCGACGCGGTCAACGAAAAACGTCGCCTACGCGACCTTTTATTGCGATAGCAATTATATGGACAGTCTCGGCTGGATTTTGCCGTCGCCGTCGCCGCCGTCATGCACCGTATATGTATAAGTATGTATATATATATATAAAAGCCCCAAAGAAGAATGATTCAGAAAAATGCTTCCGAAGCGCGGAATCGAACCAGGGACCTCTTCCTCCGCAGCGAGTAGCGCTGGCCACTACGCCACGAAACGCAGATCCTCCACGTAGCTAACGGAGACGGCTGCGCTTATAAGCGTTTCTTCATTACCAGCGAGATGGCGTTAGGAGCGCGACAGGCGCATTTAAAAGCATCGGCGAGCTCGCTGTCTGCTCGCGCGGTTTTCTTGTGCTGAGGGGAAGAGGGATGTTTCACGCTTTCACTGTGATGTCCGCGCTCATGTTACGGAGCGTACGAAAGCCACTCGAGCTCAAGGGACGCCGCTAAACGAACAAACAGAATATGAGCGCGAACTATCAAGTGTCACAGCTCGACACTTGAAGCACGCTAGTTTCCTTCGCTGCTTCGGCCGCCTTTGCAACAGGAGCGCTGTTCAAACTGAGAGTATCCATTGGCGAGCCTCACTTCATATAGCATTAGTTTCTTGCTATCGCATTCATTGCTTCGGCCTTGCGGCGAAACTGTGACTTTTTTCGCTTCGAGCCAAGAGTTACGAGGTGGATCGGTGTCTTTGTGTAAATTGAAAAATAAATCTAGTGTCTTCCACTTACAGATCTTCATTATGATATCGCGGGCACCTAAGAGACTAAAGTTACATTAAATTCTTTAATTTGGAAGTTGGACTCCTCTCTCTCTGTCTGTCTGTCTGTCTCTCGCTCTTTATATATATATATATATATATATATATATATATATATATATATATATATATATATATATATATATATATATTATATATATATATTATATAGAGAGGAGAGAGAGAGAGAGAGAGTGAGAGAGAAATGTGGAAGAGCAAGTCGGGCCCCCGCCCCCTCCGGTAAAATGAAAACTCTCCGCCTATGCCTCGATCCGTTCCTGGAGTTCGCCCCGGCATGTACACTATATATGCAGGCGTATATTGTTTTACCAGGACCCATGCCTGGCAGAATTGTTAAATTTAGCTGCGCTCAGTCGAAAATCATGCGCAACGTGCCACCGGTCAGGGAAGAAGCCTAAAGTCGCCAGGTGCACCGTGCACATTTTCGCGACCCCGGAATGGAATGGGAATGGAATAGGGACAACGCTTGGAGGAATGGAATGGGAATGGAATTAAGCGATTTTTGCACGGAATAGAATGGGAATGGAATTACGTTTTTTTTTTTTTTCGAAAATAGAGCACGTTTTCGTCTACGCGCTGTTTTTCAAACTTAAAACAAAGAGGGCATTGGGGAGGAAGGTATTTTGCTACACCCTTAATTGCTACTGCTGTAATATCATGCTCAAATTAGTCATGTAGGCCTGCGTGCATGTTTTTTCGAAGTCGAAGGCCATAACGCATTCTCTAGGTCCACCTTTAGTTAGCCAGAGCCAAGGGTAAGCGTAATGTAAAAGTGTGAACGATTTGCCCATTTGTAAAAGAGAAACCGAGGCATAAGTTAGTGTATACAAACAAATGCATTATCCCAGCAGATACTGAAGGGAGAAACGAATTATCCCTGCGAGTTGGTTCCTAGAGCACTGCACGGGCCCGGGCCGGCCTGAAAGCCCGGGCCCGGCCCGGCCCGGCCCGCGGGCCAGGCCGGGTAAGGGATTGTTGGATCGGGCCCGGGCCGGGCTCGGGCCCGTGATCTTCGGGCTCGGGTCGGGCTCGGGCCTGAGCCAGGCCCGTATAAGGCCCGGGTCTCATACGTATCTGTATAATCACGCTGCGGACACCCGACACGTCACGTCGACGGGGATCGCTAAGAGGCCGCCGGCTGGTTCACTTCGGCGCTCTAATAGACAGTTGTTTTGGAAGCCCTTAGCCCGGTCTCGCTTTAAGGCGTAACATTTTCAAAGATCGAAGGCGGTCACACGAAGACGACGAGACAGCCATCTTCAGGGAACAGCGAGGACGGTGGTTCGCTCTCTAACGGGTGTGCCTCGCTTTGACAGATCTATGGCACTGCGCGGTGGCGGTGACTCGGGGAATAAGGGTGGGACAAAGAACGTTCTTGTTTTGAACACGAAAACGTTGTGCACGTTGAGTGCAGTTGCCTGCCGAGGAGTCAACACGACAGCTTTAATTTATGTAACGCTGCCCAGCCTAGTGTATTCCTACCAGAAGCAGCTAGAGCACGTTTTTTTTTTAATTGCATTGTGCAATAGATGAAGTTTGCAGACTTCTTTTACTCAGCAGCCCTAGCTCGTATGCAATTGATGTAAAACTTAAACTAAAAATGTCTGCCATGTTTTTTTTTTTTTTTCAGTTTATGGAGGTATATTTTGTAGTCGTTCTTTGAAATGCAAAAATAAGATTGCGTGGTTAGCACTGCGTGCGTACATGAAACAGCCAGCTATGACTCCAATTATATTTTATATTGCCCTGCAATTATTTCGCAAGAGTGTTACGGGCGGAATTAACCGAAAGTATACACAGTACCAGTGAAAGTCGTGACACTGAAAGAAGTTCCCAAAACAATCTCTAGAAAATATCTTGTGTGTGGCAGGTATCTTCACAATAACCGAAGGTTAGACAGTGCCTCCTTTATGCTCAAGGCATAACTAGCTGAAACGGGTCGGGTCGGGCCGGGCCGGGCCGGGCCGGGCCCAAACCTTTCGGGCCCGGGCCGGGTACGGGCCACATTTAAGAACACCGGGCCGGGCTCGGGCGGGCCGGAGCATGGCGTTTCCGGGCCGGGCCGGGCCCGGGCCGGAAAAATCGGCCCGTGCAGTGCTCTATTGTGGTACCCCCACAAGAAGGTGGCGAATACTCTATGCACAGCCTGATCTTTATCTCACGAGCAGTTTATTACCTGACACACGTAAATAACCTTCGCGACAAGGAAGACATTGCATACCTGCGCACAGGCGAACACAGAAACTTCTCCTCACCCCATCCATGCTTGTGAGGCGCGCTTGACAAGCGCGATTGCTGACGAGCAGTGCGGCCCAGGGTTCCGTATTCGATGCAAAGGCACAAGGTACCCGAGCGGTGCACTGTTCCAACTAATACCAGCAGATCTAGAGGGTTTTGTTCGCCATTAACCAAATATTAGTTTTCTCCATACTCACGAACACTCCAGACGCGTGGCACACCTGCTTAGTCTTCTTGAACTATACTTTTGCCAGCATAAAAATACGCTATGTCGTCATTTTAGCATTAATACATTTAAGCTCAAACAATATTCAAACATCACCATTAGTTCAAACATGCTGACCATGTAAATACTATAGGAAGCGGGAGAACTGCCCCTATGGGAATTAGTAGGGTGGTTGTACTGCACGAGATATATGTCACCAAGCTATCATCCCTCGACCTTCGTAACGTGTTTGGCGTACTTTTGCAGTTCTTAATGCATCTGATGACACCAGCTTTATGGGTCGTTCATTCTTAACCCGATAAAACTATCAAGATGTCTTTCCTACGTAGAGGAATTACAGGAATGGAATTGCACTGCCCGGCCATTCCCGGAGTGTGAATGGGCTTTTTTTTTTCATTCCGAGGAATTCAAAGGAATGGAATTGCGGCAAGTTCTAATTCCCCGGAATGCAATTGGAATGCAATGGAGACGCCCATTCCGCAACACTGCTACACTCTAAGAAAAAATCGAGTATTTGGGGAGTATTTCTGCTACACAAAATAATCGTCGTGCACCACGCGTACTTTCCTCGCGTTATCACCATGATCCAGGCACTTCCCGATCACGAACGGCGCGCGCGTTATCAGAGTGACAATGCGTTCTTGATAGGAAAGTGACGAGCCGGGTTTTCAAGAAAGGAAACGCGAGCAAGCCGGATGACGATTATTGTTGTGTAGCAGAAATGCTCCCCAAATACTCGACTTTTTCTTAGAGTGTAAGACAAAATCGAGTATTTGGGGAGTATTACTGCCACACAACAATAAGCGCGTCATCCACCTCGCGTGCTTTCCCTCGCGTTATCACCGCGGTCCCGGCACTTCCCGGTCACGAACGGCGCGCGCGTTATCAGCGTGACATGTCATTCTTGATAGGAAATTAAGTGTCCAGAGCCGGGTTTTCAAAAAAGGAAACGCCAGCAAGCCGGATTACGATTATCGTTGTGTGGCAGAAATACTCCCGATATACTCGATTTCTTTTCTTAGAGTGTATATCGTTGTGTGGCAGAAATACTCCCGATATACTCGATTTCTTTTCTTAGAGTGTATACGCTCTAAACCAAAAAAAATTTCTGGCTACGCCCCTGGTGCCGCGGGTGGCCGCCGCGGAACCTCTCGTCTTGCCTCCTCGCGCTCTTCTCGCTATCGCCGTCTTTCATCCTCCGCTGCGCTCGGCGTTCGCTCTGCCGGTTATGACGACGCCGACGCCGCTAACCTTTCTAGTACACTCTAACGCCGCTCAACGCAAGAACGGGCGCCTATGAGCTGCGACACGCAGCAGTATTTGATCAAATCCGAATAAAGATAATCAAACAGATGGGTCAAAAAAAATAAAGCGCACAGCTGTAGCTATATATTGTTTAATTCAAACAAGGAAAAGACCAAGTGGATAACGTACAAGCAAAATTAAGTTTAGCTGTAAAGGCAAACGAAAGGGAATAAGAATAAGACAGACTTGTACAGGCCACGGTAATGTCGGTCTATACATAATGACAATGCAAGCCCTAAAATTGGAGCTGTCGAAGGGGGCTGAGAATATATATAGTTGGGGGAAGTACAGAATCGCTTCAGACAAAGATAAAAATGATAGGATAATATTTTTCTGCTCACTAGCTCAGTACATAAAGATTTCAGTAGCTCAAAATTCCCATGTATACGTCTAGATAATACGGGAGCCTACGATAACCTACACACGGAACGCTATGGGATATTCCCAAGCACGATAGCCCTCCCCCCCCCCTTAAATCAAAAGTATGGGGTAGACTTTGCGCCCCCCCCCCCTCCCTCTCGTCCGCACGCCTATCCCTGCCGCGTGTTAACCATGGACATGCATCAATTCTAGCTTTTGTAAGCTTATATCTATTCTTTATAATCAAATATTGTAATATCCTAGAAATGTGCACTTTTTTTTTTGTTTTCCGAACCATAATTCCATGCCTGTTTTGCTCATTTGCCACTTAGTAGTAAGACCATGTTTTCTTTGCTGCCCAACTGTAAGCTTGTTCTACTTCTTTCATGTCTTCATTTTATTCCCTGCCTTTTCCGGGCGTATAACGCGCAGGTAAATGATAATTAGTGATCGATGAGATGCGAACTTGCATGCCACAGCTAGGGAAGCCAACCGAAATTCACACCTCTGCAAATGTTTTGAGCACCTCCTCCCCATTCCTTGAATAACACTTCAGAGAAGCCTCTAGCTGGTAATATTCGTGCGACGACCCGGACTGAACATCATGCCAGTTCTTTCTTGATGCAGGTCATTAATTTTGTGTGCCTTTAGATGGCCGGTGCTTTTACATTGAATGTTAAAGCCAGTTCCACGCCTGTGAAATAGATAACTGCGGAGCTGGCAAGCAAGCGCCTCCACCTGGCGAACGCCGATTCATTTCTTCTTTCTTCTTTCTTTCTTCTTTCTTTCTTTCTTTCTTTCTTTCTTTCTTTCTTTCTTTCTTCCTCACCCTCACATCACTACTCGCACTACTCCTCAACCTCACTTCTCTTTCCCACCCCCTTGCTCTGCTATACCCTTGCTATACCAAGGCCACGCTTCATGGAACGCACGCGCAGCCGTACATTGCTATGGTACCCTCTCATCTCCTCCTCACCCTTACATCACTCTCCTCACCCTCTCTTTCCCTGTTTGCAAACAGTGTGACGTCATTCCGAGTGCCCCACCCACAAGTCCCGCCCTCGGGGCAAGCGCTGGTCGGCAAGAAAGTTCCGCTGGCGGGATCTCTATGCATAGCAGCGCTGCATGTGTATGGGTTCCTTCGATAGAAGTTTCTACAAATTGCTATTTTCTGAACTCACAGCTGTTAAAAGGAAGAGTCGCTGCCTATAATGCACGATTCTTTTAGGTCAACATATGGTGATTTGCTCGTCGTTGATGACAGCCATAAAAAATCTTATGCCCTTCGAAAGCGAGCATTGTACATGTTCACGATGACTGGTATTTGGAGAAATACTTACATAGCATGGATGTGGACGTACTCAATTTCCGTCGCGACATCTGCGCTGCACTTTCAAACTATGAACAGCATTGGCGGCATGTGTATTTGTTGTCATCAAGAATATTGAGTTTGTGTCCAATGCTTGTTCCTTTTTTTTGTATATTCTTTTTTATTATTGTACTTGATACCTGTAAATATGTCATTACCAATCATGTACTGTGTAACCCCCCCCCCCCATTCCGTCTGTAATGCCATATGGCGCTGAGGGCACTGTGATAAATAAATACCACACCACTTGGCCAAGCCGCGCATGCAGCTTGGCGAAATGGTGTGTTATATGGTCACTATAGACGCAAGGGCGCTGGGCCCTTGCTTCGCTGTGCCAAGCTTTTCGCGACTTAGTGCAAACTGCCCGAAAATTTTCTTATGAGCTGGACCATTCCCATGAGAAAAATAATGAGATAACGTGTGTGTGTGTGTGTGTGTGTGTGTGTGTGTGTGTGTGTGTGGGTGGGTGTGTGTGTTGTGTGTGTGTGTGTGTGTGTGTGTGTGTGTGTGTGTGGTGGTGTGTGACCGTGCTAGGCCACTCAAAAAACTTTTTAGGAGCAGCCAGCGTTGAAATAACTCTTCTTCAAAACAAGCATGCCTATTTAACTGAACCCCATTATAGTGCAAAATATGAATGATTTTTTGGGAGGGATCTTGTCAAAAATTGCCTTAAAAGTGGTAGTCACACCAACCGTGATAAGTGACTAATGGGTGGCTTAATTCTGTAAAGCTTGGCATTTATGTGAACTAAAGGTTGGAGCTATGCGATGAACTAGGATAAATATTATGCAGCAAATATCAAGGAAGTAATGTTAAAAAAAAACAAAAAAAAGACGGAAAAAAAGACCCAATTTAAACTGAAACTGTTTGCAAATTAGCTGTGAATTTAAAACATATTCCATCAATTTCTTTTATTCTAGTTCATTGCACAGATATATACGTTGTAAACTATTATACAAAAATTCAGTCGATGTACACACTGAAAAAAAAGTTATGAAAGTTGCGTCACATGACTTGGAGCAAATTCGGATTTTGAGAAAAACGCAAACAAAGATTTCCGAGCTTGCAAGAGGTGGCGTCCCCCCTGTGCCCGTTTTAGTGATCTAAAAACAAATAAAAACACAAGGTTATATTTAATGAATCCTCCTTAGGTAACCGTCACAATACAATATAAAGTATTTGAATATCATTAATATTATAATAATATAGACGAAACAACATTACTTTCGAAAAAAACACAGTGTGGTTCGGCTTCGCTGTGCGGGCATATGGAAAACTTGCTGTAACTTGCAAACTAATGATTATAGAGGATAATTTTTGTCGCAACATATTTGAATGTTGGGCGTGAAAGAAAAAATAAGAAACTAAAATCGACCCGTGAAAAATTCGACTTTGAAGGTGGCC